>NW_020451249.1:804636-808743 GCF_003343035.1 Apteryx rowi | reverse complement strand
CCGCTCTCGGGCGCGGGCCGCGGGCGGATAAAACCGCCGCCCCTGCGCCGGCTGCTCGCGCAGCGCGGAGTAACGCCGCTCGCGGGAGTCCCGCGGAGGAAGGGCGAAAGAAAAAGACCGTTCCAGGGACGAGGCAATATTTGCCCCCATGCCTTTTGCTCTCTTGCTTGAAAGGACTCCTCTCTTCCCGGTCCCTCGTTTTGGAAGCTGGCTATTTTTTTTTTTTTTGGTAATGATTTTTTTTTCCCCTGCAGCTGAAGTTTGGGCTTTTCCGAATCTATTGATTTAGTCTCTATAAAAGTTCGCAGCTGCAGCAAGCAAAGACCCATTGCTGCTTCTTGGTTTTCTGTAGAAACTCATCTCGCTAAAGTTTTCGGCTGAGGAGAGGTAAGATTCAATAAAGGTTATTTCTCAAGAGCCTACCAGGCTTCTAGGAAGGGACAGTCCTAGGACTCCCCAGGGGTGTCTTTGGTCAAGCTTTTGCATTTACACATTCCTGGCTTTTAAAATGTTATCTTGTCTAAGAAATCCGGTGCGCTTATGCATGCTAAGAAAACGCCCTAGGTTTTATGAGAAATGCGGTTTATTTGAAAACCGAAGATAAAAAAGTGAAGTTGTTCTCGAATTATTCCAGAAAAAAATGTTGTCTCTCTAGTCGTACTTTGAAATGAAAAATATCAGCAGCGTTCGCAAAATTTACTATTTGTTTTCATAAAAATCCCCCTGACATTTGCTCAGTTGATGAAACCCTCCCTGAACATTTACGTTTATTTCCATCAAAATTAAGTGACAATTTTGTAGTCTCCAGTGTAACTTTCCAACCAATTTTCTATCGCAAATAATTTTTAGCGACACGTCCTTTTAGAGAGGCTGCCCCCCTTATTTTTTTCAGCTATCACGTAAAATCGTTTCCTTTCCTATTAAGAAATTCGCCGGCAATTAACATCAGCCCGGGGTTCCCACGGCTGGACCCTCGCTCCGCGCGCGTCCCCACGGCGCGGGCTGAAAGCGGGGAAGGGACATTTCGTATGAGCAGCCAGCAAAGTCTCAAACTGACTTTTGGAAAAATGTCTTTGTTTAAAGCTTTACTAAGCCCCACAAATTGCAAGGAGGGAAGGGCTGAATTACAGTGCAAGAAACCAAAAGATCACTACTTAGAAGTCAGATCAGGAGGAGCCGGATTTGGGGGGAGGAAGTGGGAACAAGCCCCACCGAAAAGACAGTTAATTCCTTTCAATCTTATCTTGTCTCTGGGAGCTCGAATCGATTTTGTAATGACCATTTTTTTGCGGAGCGAGGAGAGGGGAAATCACTGTTTCCCATCGTCATTTCTCCGCTGTTCAGACCCACACTTCTCCCAGGCAGCGCAGGGCAGCTCGCAGCAGCTTTCCAAATACCTGAATTTACACTTGGCCAGCATGCGTCCCTAATTATGCGACTCTGATTGCCTCTAATGAAATCATTAGAGAAAGACAGAGGGGCGGATTTCACATGCACCAGAAAATCCGCCTCAATGGCCGGAACGAAAAAAAAGGCACCTAAAGTTCACTGTATTCTTTTCTTTGCTTTTTCTTAAATAAGAAATTTCCGCAAACTCCTGGAAAGCGGCAGGGAAACCTCTCCGCCCCAAACGACGGCGGGGCTCGGGGCCGTCGGGGCGGGGAGCGGGGTGCCAGCGGCGAAGCGGGGTGCGAAGCCACCCGCTCCGCAGCGCTCGCGCTGCCTGTGCAGCTACCGGGCGAGCAGCGAGAGGAAGGACCCGGCGGCCTTCCCGCGGCTTCGAGCTAAGAGCTGCTGCGTTATTTCACTTAAAATAAATATATTTGAAAGGGGGGGGGGAATACCTGCCTGATACACACCACCGTTAGCTAAGAATTGCGGCGTTTAACAGCGCAGTACGGGAAATCAGTGCGCTGCCCGCACACCCGCGATCATTCAAAGGAACCCGGCGCGTTTCGCGGCTGCGAATGTGCTTTAAAACTTGGCTTTTTTTTTTTTCTTTTAACGAAGCGTAGGGCAACGCGCTGCGGGAGAGCAGAAAGTGCGCAGCCGGCGCCGCTGCGGGAGTTGCTCCTTTTGGGTCCAAAACGTTAAAATAAAGGAGGAGGGGGAAAAAAATAAACTTTTTATTTTTTTTTTGCGGAGTGAGGGAAAGCGCTCAGCAACGCAACGCTTGTGTGTGTGTGCGTGTGTGTCTGTGTGTGTCTGTGTGTGCGTGTGCGTGTGTGTGTGTGTGCGCGTGTGCGCGTGTGGCGTGTGCCTGCGTGTGATGCTCGCGGCGCGACCGCATCCCGCCGCCCGCCCGCCCATTGGCCGCCGCCGCCCGGGCGCGGCCCGCCATTGGCCGGCGGCGGGGGCGAGGGGCGTGGCCGGCGGGGAGTAAAAGCGCGTCGGCAGCAGGGAGAGTTTTGAAACTTTCCCAGCGGCTCCGAGGGCAGCTCGCCGGCTCCGCGCCCCGCGCACCCGCGCCGCCGCCGCCGCCGCCGCCTGCGAGGAGTCGGCGGGGCGCCGCCGGCTCCGGAAGATTTCGGGTGGTTGTTGTGACAAGAATTGGGTTTTCGCAAGGCTTTTCTTCTTCTTCTTCTTTTTTTTAATTCCCTTTTCCTGCGAGAACAGCCCCCCCCGCCCGCCTCCCTTTCCGCAGCAGTTTCTGCCACCGCCGCGATACATAGGTGTATATAATAATAATCACAGTAATAAAGAGGGAGGGAGAGACCGCCAGAGACCACCCTGCCCCCGGCGACCTGAAGGATGCTGCTGCGGTGCCGCTGCTAAAGGACGCGCTGGGATTTAGCTCGTGTCTGAGACTCTTTCTCTCCCGCGCTCTCCCGCTCTGCCCTCTTCCTTCTCCGCGGAGGGGTCCCCGCCGGGGGTGAGGCCCTCCACCCTTCGCCCCTCTTCCTCCTCCTCCTCTCCTCCCCCCGCGGCTCTGCTCTCCTCGCCTCGCCGGGGGAAGCCCTCTCCATGATGCAGGCTCGCTACTCCGTCTCGGACCCCAACGCCTTGGGAGTGGTGCCGTATTTAAGCGAGCAGAACTACTACCGGACGGCGGGGACGTACGGCGGCATGGCCAACCCCATGAGCGTCTACTCGGGCCACGCCGAGCCCTACGCGGCGGGCATGGGGCGCTCCTACGGGCCCTACCACCCGCACCAGCCCGCCGCCCCCAAGGACCTGGTGAAGCCGCCCTACAGCTACATCGCCCTCATCACCATGGCCATCCAGAACGCCCCCGACAAGAAGATCACGCTCAATGGGATTTACCAGTTCATCATGGACCGCTTCCCCTTCTACCGCGAGAACAAGCAGGGCTGGCAGAACAGCATCCGCCACAACCTCTCGCTCAACGAGTGCTTCGTCAAGGTGCCCCGCGACGACAAGAAGCCGGGCAAGGGCAGCTACTGGACCCTGGACCCCGACTCCTACAACATGTTTGAAAACGGCAGCTTCCTGCGCCGCCGGAGACGCTTCAAGAAGAAGGACGTGTCCAAGGAGAAGGAGGAGGCCCGGGAGCGGCTGCTGAAGGAGCAGCCCAAGCCCCCCGGGCTCGCCGGCGCCGACATCCCCAAGGAAGCCTCCTCCTCCTCCTCCTCCTCCGCCTCGGCGCCTTCCTCCGAGAAGAAGGTGGTCATCAAGAGCGAGACGGCGTCGCCGGAGCTGCCGGTGATCACCAAGGTGGAGACGCTGAGCCCGGCGAGCGGCGGGGCGCTGCGGGACAGCCCCCGCAGCGCGGCCTCGCCGCCCTCGGCCTCCCCCGAGGGCTCGCTGCCCGAGCACCACCCGTCCAGCAACGGGCTGCCGGGCTTCAGCGTGGAGAACATCATGACCCTGCGGACTTCGCCGCCGGCGGAGCTCAGCCCGGTGAGCGCGGCCTCGGGCCGTCCGGGGGGCGGCCTGGCGCTCAGCTACCCGCCGGGGCAGCCGTCGGGCTACAGCCAGGCGTGCAGCCAGGCCCTGGACACTAGTGGGAGCTACCACTGCAGCATGCGGGCCATGAGCCTCTACAGCGGCGAGCGGCCGGGCCACATGTGCGTGCCCCCCGCGGCGCTGGAGGAGGGCCTGGCGGAGCACCCCACGGGCGCCCCGTCGCCCCTGGGCGCCCTGAGC
>NW_020451249.1:798571-804511 GCF_003343035.1 Apteryx rowi | reverse complement strand
CCGGCCACGGCTTCGGCTCGCAGCAGCAGACTTTCCCCAACGTGCGCGAGATGTTCACCTCGCACCGGCTCGGCATGGAGAGCGCCTCGCTCAGCGACCACCAGGTGAGCAGCAACTCCACCTGTCAGCTCCCCTATAGGTCCGCGCCCTCCCTATACCGCCACGCCACCCCCTACTCCTACGACTGCACTAAGTATTGAGTAGCCGCGACTCTGCCGCCTAGGGCCGTTCGCCAAAAAAAAAAAAAAATTAAAAAAAAAATTAAAAAAAAATTAACGATGATAATAATAATAAAAAAAAAATCAGGAGGAAAAACAAAAAAGAACCCCAAAAAACCCAAAACACCAAACAAACACTTCAGATCGCGTAAGGAAAGATTTGACAACCTCTCGGTGGACCTGGGAACCACAGAGTTTGCAGATCCCAAGCCCTGTTTCGGCCCTCTTTAAATTCCAGGCAAGTAGATTCTACTTGAAAAAGGGATCGCTCCTAAAAATAATGAAAAAAAAAAGTCTATATATATGTCTATCTAAGCAAAGTGGCAAATTTTATATGCTAAAGTATAGGGGGTCTCAGAAAATAAGTTATGGACCAATATCACAGCGACCATTTATACGATTTAAAAGAAAAAATATATAAATATATATATATAATTATATGTCCTGGGTATTTTTTAAGTTCTCTGTTGTGCTGTAAAAAATGTGTGGATTTCTAATCAGGCTAATTTTCAGAGCCATTAATATAATATTTAAAGTTGAGTTCACTGGATTATTTTTGTGTCGCCCAACAATTTCTAACTTCCAAATTAATGACAAGTGATTTCTTCTTCTTCTTCTTTTTCTTCTGTGTACAATTATGCAATAGAGTTTCTCTCATTTTAGAGTTGTTCTTTTTGCAAGACGAGGAAATAATTTATTTTTTGCTGGTGGATTTTTGAAAGAAAAAAAAAGACAAAGTATCTGATACTTTTTTATTATTATTTACAACGTGTGATGTTTTGTATAATAGATTTCACCTTGACCATTCCTGAGGACTATTTGCTTTAATCTGCTTCAAAGTTCGTTTTGTCTTATGTGGTCCTAATTGTTGTACTTACCTTAAAATAAATCCATGCTGTTTTTTTTCCTGCTCCAAGTCTGGCGCTTGTGTGTGTGTATATACGTGTTTTTTTGCAAGTTTTCTCCCCTTCGCCTTTCCTTCATGCGGGAAAACATGGGACTCGTTGCTTTTGAAACAAAGTCGTTTTCCTGGAGCCTAGAGGCTTATTATGATTATTT
Organism: Apteryx rowi; assembly: GCF_003343035.1. Lineage (NCBI taxonomy): Eukaryota > Metazoa > Chordata > Aves > Apterygiformes > Apterygidae > Apteryx > Apteryx rowi. The sequence goes on along the minus strand of NW_020451249.1, from coordinate 803,234 downwards.
CTTTGGGAAAGGTTCGGTTCACGCGGAGGGCTGCTCCAGGCGGAATTGCCCAGCTGCGGAGCGGGACGAGCCGGCGCTGCCGGGCCAGCGGGGCCGGGGCCGAGCGCTGCCCGCTCCGGCGCTGCCGGCCCGCGGCCGGCTTTAAACCGGGGTGGCGGGGGGGGGGGAGATTTCCCAGGCCTCCAAATGCGAGAACGGAAAAAAGGACTTGCAGCGAGGCTGCTGGCCGAGGGAGCGCTTTTTCTCTTGCTCTGTCTCTGCAAATGTAGGCCTTCTGCTGTGCTCTGCACGCCTCCCCGCTCAGCTGCAATGTCCGAAGCGGGCAGTTGCCACGTTATAAGCAAACGAGCAGCCCGCCGCTTTTCCAGGGGGTCCGAAGCGCTGCGAGTTGGTGCGGGTGCTACGGGCTATCATTTAAACCAGAACTCGTAGCGGAGTTTAAAAATATTGCCGGAAGCTCATTTAGAACGAGTTTATAGCTTTAAATGCTCTCTTAAACGAAGTTGTGGCTGCCTTAACCTCTTCTTTATCTACCTACGCTCCTATTCGCAATGCCTGGCGCTGACAGATGCCGTGTTAGAGCCACGAACCTTCCTTTTCCTCAAATCGCTGAAAAGCCCCTTTACCCTATTGCAGAAATGCAGCCAGGGTAGGCGAAGAGTAATCCTAAAATCTTGTGCCGGCAAAGCCTGAAGCCGGCTTTAGGAGGGAAACTGCTCCATTTCTTTCGGAGTGTTTTCAAGCCCAGCTCGCTGGAGCCCGGTTCGCTTCGCAGCCGCAGAGATCGCCCAGAGGCACCGCGCCGTCCAACAACAGACGGGCGATAAAGCCCGCAACAAACGCGGCCGAAAGGGAACATTTTCGGGCCTTCCTTCGCTCCCCTTCTGCTTGCCTCCCCCTTCCCCATCTCCCCGGCATTTTTCAGGGTGAATATACGGGCAGCCGCAGCTGGGTTACAGAACAGTTCTACTCGTAGCAGGCGGTTAAAATCGATGACATAAATTGATTTTGATCAGGTAAATTTCATATGCGCTAGAAACCTGGCAAAAGACGCTGAAACGCTCGATTTAAATGAGAAAAAATGTCCGAGACTCACTAGATCTGTATTTTAAGGAACATTCTTGTAAAACTCTTGCCATTTTTCCTGGCTCGCAGAGGATGTTCTTTCTTTCATTTTTTTTTCTTTTCTCTTTCTTGCAATAAAATCCAAAGCGCTAATTTAAAGAGAGAAGGATTAAAAAAAAAACCCTAAAGCGGTGAGGACTTTTTCTCCCGTCCTAAAATCCCCCTTCCCCAAGCTTTTCGCTAGCGGACTTTGCCCCTTGCGTCCAGCCCATCGAGAGAAGGTCAGTGCATTCCCTCTCCGGGGAGGTGGCTGGAAATCAGGTGCCTGGTGGGGATTTTCCCAAACGTGGGAGAGCGGGAGTGCGCCGGGGGCACCGAGCAGTGCCCGGTCCGCTGGCGCTTCCCGAGCCGCTTTCCCACGCGTGTCGGGCCGGGAGCGCCCGGGCAGGGCGCACGGCGACCCTTCCCCTCGACGTTAGCCGTCGGGGGGGCCGGGGCAGGCTCTCGGCTGGGGTGCAGGGCTGGGGCCGAGGTGTCCCCAGCCTCCTGCCCCCGGCGGGCTCTGCCACCCCCGCCGGGAGCCGCGCTGCTGCTGGACAGTTCCTGGGGCACTCGGGCACGTCGGGGCCACTCGGGGGGCAGAACCTTAGCCGGGCTTGGAGGTCCCTTCTCTTCCCCGGGGGGGAGGGGGGGTCCTTCCAACCCTTCTATTTATTTATTTTGCCGTCTCGCACCCTCTCCCCGTCGAGGCGAAGGAAGACGTCCCCCTACTCCCGGCTAAGGGCACTAGCAACAGCGAGGGCTCTGTCCCCCGTGGTTGTCCTCAGCCGCCGTCGGGTCCTTGCCCGCGGCTGGCCGGTTCCCTTCGAGACGGCACCGCCTGTCGCAGCGGTCACAGCTGATGATGGCAGTAACGCCGGGACTGCTCGCGGTGACAGTAAGGAGGTGCCTCCCCGTGGGCTCTGCCGTGCGCCCGGGTCGTTTCCCCCTCCCCTCTGCCTTTGCAAATGGCAGGATTTCAGCAGCTTGGCCGAAAAATAAAAGCCCTCTATTAGGTACTGAGAGCAGTAGGGGCCCAGGAGCTTGTTTTCTGCCCGGCGCTTGCAGCATCAGGCCTCCCCCTGGCCTGGCACAGCACGGGGGCAGGGTGTCCCTCCAGCCCCTCGCCGGGGCAGGGGCTCCTGTCGCCTCCCCCAGCCCCAGCTAAGGGGCATGGCCGAGCGGCTCTGCGCAGCGCCGTCGAGGCCCGGCGACCCCGCGGCGCTGCTCGCCCGGACCCCGGCCCGGGGCGTCGGGCAGGGGCGCGCTGCTGAGGGCATCCTCCCTTCGCTGTGCCTGCCCTCCCTCCTGCGGGGACCAGCCCCGTCGGCCCCTTTTCTAACCGAGGCGTTGGAGAGCCTTCGAGCCCCAGCCGCCCCCCGGCCTTTCCTGCGGGAGTCCTTTTCGGAGAGCTCATTTTGCAGGGAGGCGAGAGCCAGCGCCGGGCACGGTCCCCTAAGAGGCACCTTCCTGGGGCCGCATTTAAAGCCTCAAAGACGGGGTTCAAAGCAGGCAGCAGTCTCACAGCCTCCCCCCCCCCCCCAGCCCCGGCTCGTCTGGAGGGACCCTCCCTGGAGGCCGTCGGGGGTCCCACACGAATCCCGTGATCAGATCCGGGGAGGAAGGAGCCAGAGGCGACTAACTAGGCCGATGAGACGTTTTTCGCGACAGGTGATTTAAACCAGGCCAGGCCAGAGAGGGAGGAAGGAAGCAGCACGGGGTAGCACAGCCCTGAGCGTGCCTATAGGCAGCCCGTCCCCTCGACCTGGCCCCGACATGTCCTTTCTCATTCCCGGTCCTCCCCCTACCCCCAGCCGTCCCCTCGCTCGGGGCAGCCCACCCTCTTAGTCCTTAGGACAACGTCTGCGCCCAAACCCGGCCGGATCGGGCCCTGTAGGTCCTTGCAACCGAGAGACCGGCATAACCCCCCGCGCAGCACGGTCGTTGGGCCAAACCCGGCCCCACCGGGGCCAGCTGAAGGCTGCTCTACGGCCGGTTACACCGGGCCCGGGCCCAGCGTGGCTCCGGGCAGCGGATGAGGACGGTGCTTGGGTTTTTATTGCTGCGTTGCCATTAACCTGCGGGTATGCAAACCTGTCTGAAAGCCCAGACGGCCCCGGGTTTTTGGAAGGGGAAGGGCCGGGAGTTTTCCAGCTCGTTCCCTCTCTACGCTGCCGAGTAGGTCTGTGTGCAGGCAGTCCCGTGGCCCGGCCGAGCGAGCCAGCTTCCCTGGTGCCGTAGGACCCGGGTAAAATACACTTCCTTAAGGAAGGCCGAAGTACAACACAGGCACGGAGCTCTCTGTCCCCCACAAAAGCCATCCCGCCTCCCCTAGAGCATTTTAGACGGGCTCTGCAACGCACCGTGGGAAGGCTCTGGAGAAGGAGATTTTGGGGGGAAGGCCTCTAGCTCTTCTGTCACTTCGGAGGTGACTTTGCAGAGAGTGCATACCAGGCACGGGAGGTCGGGAGAGGAAGAAACCTGTCCCCACCCCGCCCGACTCCGTGCTAATGTCGAGCGACCTCGCAGCTGTACAGCGCCCTGCACGTCGCCCCGGGCGAGGGTTTGGCACTTCTGATCGGACCCCTCCGTGCAGCGGTTTCTAAGGCAGCCTAAACCTGCAGCGGGCGATCCGGGTCATCTCCGAGGAGCAGGGCTCATCACCGCTGTGAAACAGGCTTTAACTCGGGGCAGGAGCTGGGGGGGAGCAAGACACGAATGTCACTGTTCAAACCTGCCTGTTTTAACCCCGTCTGAAGTAACTTCCCGAAGTGCTGGAGCAACCCAGACGCTCCAGGCTCGCTTGGCTCCCCCCCAACTCCCCGGGCCTTGCATGGGACCGGACCCTACGGCGGGGCAAGCCGGGCTGCAGCAGGAGTGGGGAGACCGGATTTATGTCCTGCTCTCCGGGCCCGGGCTGGCATGCGGCAGGAGTGGGGAGCACAGTTTTATGCTTTGCTCTCCGTGTCCCGGCTGGCATGCGGCAGGAGTGGGGAGCACAGATTGATGCCCGCTCGGCGGGGACCCCGGGCGGGAGCGCTCCTCGCTGCTGCTTTAAAAGGGGCCTGTCAGCCGGAGAGGAGGGGAAAGACGTCCAGGAGCGCCTCCATCGCCGGCTTCGCATTTCTTCCGTGCAGGGGAAGGGCTACGACAACAATAACAACAACAACATCCCTCTAAACCACGTCGCCCGCTTTCAGCCGCTCGCTTCCCCCGTCACCCCGCAGCTACAGGAGCCTCTCCGGTTACAGACACTTTCGGGGGCTGCTCCTGGGCACAAAACGCAGCGACTTTCAGCAATGCCAGGAGCAGGAGAAAGACACCAGGGAGCACATGAGCTGGGAGCAAGGACCAGACAGAAAAGCCGCATCTCTGCCTCCAAGGATCTCCTACCGCTAAGAGGGGGAGAAGAGGGGAAGAAAGGAGGAAGCGACAGTTTTACTGGGAGAGAAGGGTGGGGGAATAAGCGGGGGAGCCCGTGTGCCTGTCTCCTGCCAAACACGCGAGTATTTATTGTTTTAATAATCCGTGCTTGGAGTGTCCCAAGGAGCGGGGAATT
>NW_020451249.1:795659-798461 GCF_003343035.1 Apteryx rowi | reverse complement strand
GTTCACAGGCTGCCTTGAGGGTGCCGGCTTGGTGTCGGACGAGTGAGCAGAGCTGGGCTCTGCCTCATCCCTCCTGGGCGAGGGGATGCTGCCGGGGGGCTGCCGAGGCGACGGGCGGCCCCAGGCCCTCCTTCCGCCTCCCGCTTTGTTTTACTTGAGGTTTTATTGCGTTTATCGCACGCCGGGTGGGTCCTGGGGGAGGCGGCAGGTCCGGGCGGCCGGCGGGTGTCTGCACCGGGGGGGCGGGGGGGGGGCGGATGCGGCGTTACCGGCATGGGCGGTGTTAACGGGGCTGGATTTGTTTCCTCCTGCCTGAGATGAGCCAGTGAGCGGAGAGATTCCCCCAGCCCCTCGTGGAGAAGAGACCTCCGTACACACCCCCTCTGTATTTCATGTGTACGCATGGTGTCCTAAAGCAATTAGAAACCATTTGCAGCTCCAAAGCAGTCACGCTGTTTTTTACCCCAGGGGTTAAACGTCCTCGCCCGCTGGATTACTCGGAAAATGGAGGGATAGGAGCAGAAACGGGCAAGAAAGCTGACGGTCAGCTGGGAGGAAGGGGAGCCTCCAGGGAGGTCCCAGGAGGGCATCGCCGAGGCCGGGGCGTGCTGAGAGACACTCCGAACCCGGCTTTTACCTCTTCCCTTCCAGGTAAAAATCCCACCGTGGCAGCTACGTGCGGGCGAGCAGCTGTAGTGACGGATTATTTCTCTCTGAAGGAGGACAGTCCTTCGGGCAGGGAGGATGAAGAAGGCTCACAAGAGGGTGCTGGAGCCCCCATCCTCTGCATCAGGCCCTGCCAGACCTGCATCCCTGGTGCCCTCCTTGAACAACCAGGGACGGCGGCAGCTTCAGAGCTGGCGGTCCCTCTCCTGAAAGGAGCCCGGCTCACCCACGACCTCCAGGAAACGCCTCGTGCTTTATTTCCACGGCCTTATACACGGGGGATCCCCCCCCCTGCCCCAGCCCTCTTCTTCCCTCCCCGAGGGAGGTGATGCTCCACGGGCAGGAGCTAAGGGGGTCTAACGCAGCGCCCCACCGAGCCTCCTGGGCCTGGGGAGACACCTCCAGCCGAATCGGAATCCCTCGGGCCTCGGATCAAAACTGTTACATCAGTAAATTAAAAAAAAAAAAAAAGCCCAAACCAACAACAGAAAACACAGCCCCAAACCTGGACGTTTATACAGAAAAAGAGCATCACAAATTCCTAATGTAAGCACCGGCCAGCTGTGTGCACTTGTAAAGTTGTTATAATCCCCCTCCTTGTTATAAACAGGAAAGTACATAATATAAAGCAACAGGCCCGCATTCACAAATACTGACCCTCCTCCCAGCGCCTGCCAAATTCCCCTTTCACGAAGCTCGCTGCACCCCGGGAGCCTCCCCCCGGCAGAGCCCGGCCTGCGCCGCCAGCCTCGCCCGCGGCTGCCGCGGAGCCCCCGCTTCGCCCCGCCGGGGCTCGGCCTCCCCTCCGGCCGCTCCGCTGCCACCGGCTCCCGCTGGCTGCACACCTCGGCCACCGGCACCTGGACCTCCCCCCCCCAAAAAAATAACCCTTCCCCTAGGACAGAAACAGGCCCCGCTTCTTTTCTCCCTGCGCATCATCCCTGTCCCAGCGCTTGCTTCTCTTCTGATCGATCTCCTTCTCTCTCTCTTTTTTTTTTTTTTTGGGGGGGGTGTTTAATACCCCTCTTTTCCTCCAGGGTTGCCTTGCCCGTTCCTCCCCGAGCTCCAGCAGTGTACATCCTGCTCTGCTGTGTGTGCTTACAGCGTCAAGGGGTGGACGTGATATTTCAAACATCAGATCAGTGCGTTTATATATTGGGTGCCCGGAAATTTTTCCAAATAAACACAGCTTGATTCGACTTGGGTGGGCAGACTTATCAACAGACTAATTCTATAAACAAATGAAGGAATAACCCGGAGACCATTGGCTGGTACCAGCAAGACACGTGGAGAGAGCTTGGAGTTTTGTAGCAATGAAATTTTAATTAATGTGGGTGGGCTGAGAACACAAACGACTGTTTATCAGAGACAATTTATTTTCCAGTGCTAAGTCAACATATAATAGCAAACTTACAACAATTATTTAACTTTTTTTTTTTTTTTTTAAGAGCTATGAAGCAGGGACAGAGGCAGAGCGAGCTCGTTCAGGCAGGGCTGGGATCTGAGCTAGCACAAATAGCTCCCTGGTGGACTCTCCCCGGGTTCCTGCCGTGCCCTGTCCCTTCTCCCCGCTCCGAGGGGGAAGACCCGGAGCTAAAAGCCCATCCGCGATGAGCCACATTTACAGCAGCCACCTCTCGCCCATGGGCAGCTCCTCCATGGTGTATCTCCCCGCGGCGCTGGGCTTCGCCTCCAGCAGCGTGCTCTCCCGGCAGGACCCCCCGCAGAAGCCCCCGTACAGCTACATCGCCCTCATCACCATGGCCATCAAGGAGGCTCCGGAGCAGAAGGTGACCCTCAGCGGCATCTACCAGTTCATCATGGACCGCTTCCCCTTCTACCACGACAACAAGCAGGGCTGGCAGAACAGCATCCGCCACAACCTCTCGCTCAACGACTGCTTCATCAAGGTGCCCCGCGAGAAGGGCCGACCGGGCAAGGGCAGCTACTGGACCCTGGACCCCCGCTGCCTGGACATGTTCGAGAACGGCAATTACCGGCGGAGGAAGAGGAAGCCCAAAGCGGCGGGGGCGCCGGAGGCGAGGGGCGGCGCGGCCCCCGAGGAGGGCAGGCGGCCGGGGCTGGGCGGCCGCCCGGAGGAGCCCAAGCGGCTCCGGGGCAGCCCGGGCGCCCAGA
>NW_020451249.1:558531-795374 GCF_003343035.1 Apteryx rowi | reverse complement strand
CCCCCCGCACAAGGGCGCCCCGCGCTGCCGCAGCTTCAGCATCGAGAGCATCCTGGCGCAGGGGCTGCGGCAGCCGCCCCCCGGGGTCGCCCCCAAGGCGGCTCTCGAGAGCCCCGTCGGCTGCTTCGGCGGCTCCCTCGTCGCCGGCGGCAGCTTCGGGCCGGCTTTCAACGCCTCCCTCATGCTCGACTCCCAGGTGCACGGGAGGCTCTATCACATCGGCATCCCCTTCCTCTCCTGCCTCCCTCTCCACTTTTCCGAGACGGTATTTAATTTCCAGTAGTTCCCCCATAATTATGCTCCCCGCCTCCCCTCCAGTCTAGGCGCTGCTCCCGGCCCGGGGGCAGCATGGGAGGGAGAGACCGGACTCAGACCTCACCAAGCGGGTAAAGACCAAAACATGATGTTAAAGGTGACTCAGGATTTCAGGGCATTTTCAAGGCACGTCTTGCTGCGGAGCTCTCTTTAGCGATTGCCTCCCCTGCCAGATCGACTTTTAAAGGTAAAACGCTTTTCTTTTCACGTCGGTGATGGAGAAGCGGAGACAGGCGGTGGCGTTCCCACGCTCGCCTCGGTGCCCCGTCGCGGCTCTTCTGCAGGTTTAGTCTTTGCCTCCGTCAGGTTTTTCAGACCTGCTTTCTGCCGAGCCCCTCGCCTCTCCGGTTTTCTCCCCTTTTCTTTAGAAAACCAAACCCGCCCCTTTTATCCCTGGGGGAGGGGGCTGTGTTTTGTCTTGCCGTTCATACCCACCGGTGCCTACACACAAATACTTCCCGAGATGTTGCCCTCCAGTCCCCGGCGTGGGTGAAAGGCAGGCAGTCGGAATAAACGGAGCTAAAATAAGGACGGACGAAATAAGCCGGTCCCCGGGCAGTCGTGCTTGCTTTGACTCAGCACTGTACGCAATTCACGGCGGTAACGCAAGCTGGTTTCCTGCCTGGCACTTGGACTTCCAGAGTATCGCGACAGCGTTTCTGCCTCACCGATGTGGCTAAGCAGAGAGAGGGGGACGGACAAACACACACACCTTGAACGGGGAGAAGCTGCCCATTTCCATGGCTTGCTGGAATCGGTTACTTCTTACCAAAAAAGACTGAACGAGGGTCGTGGAAGCTGATCCTGGCGTTTTGGAGTAGCTGTGTTAACAATCCAGACAACTACCAGAAAAAAAAAGAAAAAAAAGAAAAGAACTGTTTCTCAATTTTTTTTCTTTTTTCTTAAAGAAGGAAGAATCCAGACACATTATAAGCAAACAGGAATATTTCTTATTTTTTGCCATAAATAGAGGCTTTTTGTATATTAGTGGATAAATGCCCTTTGGGAAGAAGATCTATATTCTCAATTTTCCTTATGAAACTACACCTATATCCAATAAAAGTATTTTGCCCAGTACCGTGGCTGACTCGTTCTGAGCTCACCTCCGCCTCTGTACCTGGAGAGTCAGCGCAGCGGAGCAGGGCCTTCTCCGGGCTCGCAGGCTGGCGGGTGGCCCTGCAGAAGCTCCAGCGCTCATTCCCAAGCCTGGGTGCAGCAGGGAGCTCTGGGGGACTTTCAAGGACAAATACTCGGGTTACGGCATGATGCACTGTGCTGCCAGGAGAAGGCAAAAGGTGAGAGGCTAAAAATAGGGGCCTAAGAAATTGCCCATTCCTAGTAACTGAGATAATATTTCCTGAAGTGATTCTGTTTCTCCTCCCTCCTCCATCCTTCCATCCCACCCCACCCCACCAGAAAAGCCTGCCCTTAAATAAGCACCTGGACTATTGAAAATCTGGGTTTCTCAAGAGAGCTGTGGTCCATCTTTTCCAGAGAAAGGGCAGCACCTCCTCCCTGAAGGTCCTGCCAGTCTGTCTTGCTATTTGGACGAGGAGCTGAGGTGCAGAGCGTTGCAGCACTCGGCAAAGAACTGTGGTGTGGGCAAGTGCAGAAAATCCCTGAAGGGTGGGAAGGGGTGCTGAGTTTCCTAAAAGAAAGATGTTCACAGATGGATCCCTAGACAGACACAGCTACAGCCTTTTACACAAAAGTGCCTCCTCCCCCAGTGAAGAAAAAATGGGGGTGAGGGGAGTAAGCTTTCTATATAGATTTGCAAGAGGGACTTCAAATAAAATCCCTGCCATATTTTCTATTTCTGGCAATTCCTGTTTAAAGACCTCTTGAGCCCATTTTTAAAATCTATGACACTGAATTAAAAAAAAAAAACACAACCTTGCACAAGTGAAGATGCCACGACCCGGTCAAAGCCACACGTGCCCTCACCATAATTTACAGGGCTGTGCAGATGCCGAGAGGGTTAATGCTCCCAGCTTCAAAATCCCTTGTTTTCACAGTGCCACTCATGTAATCAGACAGGTATTATAGCAAGTTAAATAAATAGCCACGTTGTGAGGAGGTTTTGAGGAAAGGCTCGGGGCAGGCATCACAAGTCCTTTCGGAGTCCGGGTGGTAACATCACTCACGGAAAGCAGCAGGGGTAGGGAAGGGAAAAGACCCTGCTTAGCTCTTGCCCAGTGGTGACCGAGACCTCAGGCCACCCCTCCACCCCGAGCCGCCTGTGTGCAACAGGACTCCAGCCCGTGAGTGAGATGGGGGCTAATCCTGCCTCCAAGGAAGTGGAGGTCAGGAGGAGGTCTGGAGGCCAGGTCCCCACCTAGTCCAAAAGCCCATTTCCACGGGTGGCCAGTGTCGCTGGCTTCAGATGGAGAAGCTGCTTCCCTGGCTTCTGTTCGGCCTGGCCCGCTGAAGGGTTTTGCCCCTGGAAGTGGTTACTTATGTTCTCAATCACAAGGGTTTATACCCAGAAGAACCTTTTTGCTTGTCTCCAAAAACTCCCCTGAGGTAGCTGTGGATACGCCCGGAAGCCCTGGGGAAGTTCCCCCGTTATCACCTGCCAGGGGCACGGTCCGGGTGCAGCCGTGCCACCCTCCCGGCACGTTGTGCACATCTGGCACACCGCTGGCGAGCAGCTGCTGCCGCTGAGGGCCAGCATGTCCTCCTGTGCCCAGCACCATGGGGATGGCCACAGGCTGAAGGAATCCACCGAGTCCCCAAGAGCCGTCCTGTCACTATTTCACCTGTGTCATCAGTTTCCGCTGTTCCCTTTCTCCTAACTTGGCTCCCCAGCCGGGTCCCCCCAGTTTCAGGACCCCTCAGCTCCCATTATAGCTCCCAAAATACCTCTTGGACCTGCAGACAGGGCTTCATTCCTTTTCTGCCCGCACAGTTGTATCTAGGAGCCCAGGAGGAGCAGGGAAAAGCCCCTGCAACTGCTTCCTCCATCCCGTATCCTCCACCTCAAGGGGAAGGAAGAGATGGTCCTTCCTACAGAAGAGCAGCTCTTAGTGGCAGATCTTTGCCTTTTGCAGGTGTCCTGGAAAGATCAAGCTAAGCTCACCTCTCTCCCCCGGTGGAAAATCCCCCCCTCCTTCCAAACCACCAAAGCCTCTGGGGTCCTTGGCGGTACAAAGTTTCACAAATTAATTTTGCATTGTTTACAGGGTCACTTCTTTTTACTGGTTCAAACCCGCTGGCCTTTCAAATATGTGCCAGGTCTCCTCATTTTTGCACCGCGATGGAAAAGAAAATAATAAAAAGAAATGGCTGAGTAGCTTTCTCATTTTCTTAAGGTCCAGGTCAAGAAAGAACAAATCATCTGAAGGAAGGAGACTGAAACTGGGATTTCAGCTTGACTGGTACATGATGCGTGTTTTTGCCACAGACATGTTTGTTGAGATTTAGCTCTCTTCTTGATGCGACGAGAGTTTATTTTCTGCGAGGCTTTGTTTATGGTGACATTTTATTTTATTTCTGCTTTGTTGTAGTGGAACGGGACCCAGCACAGCTGCAGCGTTTAAAAACCGCGCTGGGCCTGATTTCAGTTTCACTTGCAAAAGAAAAATTAATAGACTTAGCACAAAGGTGACACCAGCTTGCGTGAACTTGGAGTCAAGTAGATAGTTATGAGTGGCAGTCTGGAGTGAATTGGGATCAGGCGATCAGTGCAACTTGCAGAGGACAAATGCTGAGGAAAACGGGTCTTGTTGCCAACACGCAGAATGACTAACCACGCACTGCTTTAGCACGTCATCTGTTTATATACAGAGCAGCAGAAGTAATGGTACTGTAAAAACGATAGCATAGCAGCGCAGAGAAGTAAGTGTACGTGTTAATACGCCACTGCCTGTCACTCGTATCTAACTGCACATCTTTAATTCCTCTACGCAGCCGCCGCTGCAAATTTCAGCGCGGTGCAATGCAAAACGGGCAATGCGTCAGACGAACATAAACGACTGGACAAGCTGCAAAAATTCGATGTCAGTGGTTTCACACCTGTTCCGTAACCAAAAAAGCAATAGCCGAACACAAAACTGCCACCCACTATTTAACTCATCCCTGGAATCTTCCCCCTGGCTTTCCCAACCTCTCCGGCTTGGCTATAAATGCAAGTCTGAAATACTGTGAAGAAAAATAGAAAATAGCCGGTGATGCAGTCTAAACAGCACACTCCTTGTGTGGGCGATACATATGCCTTTCCATTCCACCGGAGAGGAATGACCGATCCCAGCTGAGCAAGGTGGCACGTCTCTGAGTTATGTAGCCAATTTTAACTCGCAGGAGCGCAGAAGTGCGTGTTCGCTCGAAGTTGGCCCCGTAGCACATAAAAAAATCAAGTATTTATGTGCGCGGTGCAGAAGCTGCTTTCAGGCGCTGTCACTCAAAGCGCCTGGCTGTCTCTGTGTCTGCTTTCAAGGTGACTTAAGTCTAAGGGACTTTGGAACTGTTTCTACTTTATTTTTATTTTTTAATAGTTACTTCTGCTTTCATCGTTTACCAAGAGTGGAGAGAGCATCTCTTTTCACACCAAAATCTCTGCTGGCTTTCTGCTAATCGCCCTTAAGCCTGCTGCGAAGAGCAGCCGAATCCAGAACTGAGAGGGGGGGAAGGATCTGCTACATTACTTGATTCATACCCCTGCGCACACAGAAAACAGGTCCTCCGGGAGACAACATTCTGGATACTAAACAGATCACATATTTGATTTTAAGTGAAAGACCGAGAGGACGAGATCACAGAATTAGAGAAGTTACAGATGGAAAAGGTCTATGAGGTTATGCAATTCATCAGTCTGGACATTGCATAATTGCTCCCTACAGTATATTTTTAGTGCTTTATCCAGACAAATCATTAAGTGCTTTAAAATGGGCCAGATTCCTCAAGCTCAATGCGTGCTAAATCACAGCTGATTTCTCAGAGGCTCGTAGCTTGCAATGTCTAATAAAAGACCTGAAGAAAATTTTGTGTGGTCAAGGAGAACAGAACTGGCTCTTCTGAAAACAAATACCGGTCTGATTCTGTATTCCTTACAGGAGTTTTTCTTAAGTTGGCTGAATTAGATCCCTTAAATCTCATTTTCAGATTCTACTGAATAATACATTATTACTAATTCAGATGTTCACTTAGTCCAAAGTAAAACATTGTTAATGTTCTTGTGAACGCAATTTGTTTTAACCCAGCTTCAAAGCCAGTTCAGTAAAGCGTAAAGAATGTTTATTTAAAATATAGTTGCTAAATTTAGCATGAGCTTGGTTAGCCTAAATCTTAGCGACATTTTTAGAGAGCACATTGCGAATCAGGAATGCATGGAGAAATAAATAAACTTTCCCACATTTTTGGAAATCAAGTAAGAATTTGCAAGTTATTTCTTGCATGAGCAATTTCTAGGGATTGGAAAGCTTTATGAATAATGCAAATTTCCCACCAAATAGACATTTTAAAACACAATACTAATAATTTTCATTGTAATTTCATTTTAAATAATACTCCCTCCAGGACAAAGCGACACTAATAGCAATCGACTATTGTCATAAAAATTATGCAGAGCATTAGCATAGTTCAATATTTACACACGCTCTTTGCAAAGCCCTGAAAAGTACAACGGAGCTGCAGCTGGCTACAAGCCACGTCCAAACTGCGCGAAGGAAATCTTGCATTTGAATTAGGTCCTGGGCTATTCCTGGTAATCGTGAGACTGGATCTTAGGCCCACCCCTTGCGCGCTGGTCGCCGCAGCACTCCGGCTGGATTGGAGGCCGCCGTGCCCGGAGCCGGCTCTTTCCCGCGCTGGTCCACGGCACTCAAAGCTCACCTGGGGGACGTGGGCACGAGATCAGAAATGTGGTCGTTTATACTAGCTCTTGTTTACAGTCCTGGACCGGCTAAACACCGGACCCGGACTTGTACGATGACCTAATTTACATTACGGTGATCTAACTCAGCTGTACGGTGATTAAAGTACGAAGCGAGGCTGCCTAATTGAAAATTACGACGCTCTATCCACTTAGACGGAAGACAGATGATTTTTAAAGCTTTTCCTTTCCTTTCTTCTTTCTCCCAGTGTCATCTTCCTGAGTTTACCCCAGGAAAAGAGGCACATCTGGGCCATCTCGATGCTACGTGACATCACCCTAGAGAAACGAGCAAACCCATAAAAGGCAAACTCGCGATGCTAGTAGTTAAATTCTGCTTTTTCATGAATGGAAGGATTTGGTTTACTATAGTCAGGTTACAGCGTTGTCTTATGTGAGTCTCTGTCCTGCCCCAGAAAAACCATCTCGTGCCACCAAGATACCGGCTGCACGGGATGCCAGCCCATCCGTGCGTGGGACACCAGCCCATCGCAGAGCCACACACACATCCCTGGTCATTGCAAAGGCAAGGCAGACCGGAGGGAGGACCGTGGGCAGGACACTCTCTCCGAAAGCACCAACTCCTTCTGCTGCACAGAGGTGTCGCGGGACAAGGAGGAGGATGTGGCCAGCAGCCCTGGGGCCGGCGTCCAGCTTCAGCCTGCACCAAAGAGGAGACTCAGACCACCAGCTTAGCCTAAATGCCTAATTCTTTAGGCAGCTCGCAGCTGACAGGGTGAAACCCGCCCTAGAAAACTATTTGCACTCTGTGCTCCTTGCACTGACGCGTAGGTATCTGAGAGGGTTGAGTCTGGAAGTGTGCGCTCGGTTTTCATCATCTCCCTCCTTCCTTTCTGTCATTTATGGATGGAAGTGGGTAGGGTTGGTGGGGGTGTAATACCTGCTTCGAGCCTCGTGTCCGTAGCGGGGCGGCCGGCCCGATGCGCGGCACCGCCAGCTCGTGGCCAGCTCTGGATGAGCTCCGTGCGCCCGCTTCCCGCCCGGTGCCTTGAGCTCCCTCCAGCCCGTCAGACGGACGCTCGGAAATACGCTGTCCCAGTGCTCTCATTCCTGACTCTGCAGTGAGGAGGACCCCTTAGCTCTTCACTACGTATCTCAAACTGCTTACTAAGTTGCTGTTTTCATTAGAAAAGCAATATGTAATAATAGTTGTTAAAATAATTGTATTTCTGTTTTTACATCTGTAAAGATTAAGTTAAACAGTATGAAGACCATTAAACTATTTCATGTCATGCTGCCATAAATTTCCTCCATTCCCATTGCTACTATTATTCCAGAGTAAACTCAGAGATCAAGCTGCTGCCACAGAGAGTTATTTATAGGAGCTCATTCATCAATAAAAACTTCAAAAGAAATCTGTTACTCTTCTATTGGGAAGCCAAAGAAAACTAACATAAAGACAACCCTGTTAAGAAACAAAGCTAAGGAGACCACAAGACATTTAGTTAAGGAAAATCCTGATTTCTAACAAATACCATGCAAGGAACAAAAAAAAAAAAAAAAAAAAGGAAAGAGAGAGAGAAAAAGATTGTTGGCAACGTGAATCCTTTTACGTTACGTCATTCCCATTGGATGGTTAAAATAAACTGTTAAACAGTTGTATTTGTACTGGCTCAGCCCCCCTCATTAGACTCCATGTAATGGATCTGTGATCCTTCAGTGCGTAAGGAGCTCTTCATCTCTCGCAAAAGCTGGAGTTGTCTTTCCACTTGTCTCAGCTGCTCGCGCACCCGTCATTCACCGCAGCGGAGCTTTGAGGAGCAAGATGCTGAGCAGGCTACTGAAAACATCGACCTCCCTAAAGGTAGATATATGGAGCAGCAAAAGGCTGTATTTCATCATCCTTATTCTCCCCTATTTGATATGAAAGTGTCACCTTCACTTTCGTCCATCCGATGCTTGGCTGCAAATCGAAGCTCGTGTACCCATCAATTTTGCGCTGACATAATTGCAGTCATTCAAAAAGTGGGAGAGCCAAGTTGGTCATGTTGACTCAATTATGCCAAGGAGAAAGGTTTTTATACATCACTACAGCTTATATTTGGAATTGGTATAAACAATGTGGACACAGTGATTATTAATAAACATGCAATCTCTGCATATGAACCAAATTTATTTCAATTTCACTCTACCTACTGCTAAATATAATAGCTTTGTTATGAAAATAGCAAAGAGAAGCCCTTAACTGTTGTGTCTGGTTTCAGATTAGACTCTACATAAATTCTATGTAACAACAACAACAATTGTGACCCACTTCTTACAGAGTATTTTTCACTGATTTCTCTTAAAGACCTTTGCAGAGGAGGTCAGGCGAATGCCCCACTGTAAACATGGGGAAATCTCCTGATTATTTGTTTTGGATGGCCATGGAGGAAATTGCATATGCTTTCATGGAAAAAAATCCTCTGTTATTATCGTCTTCTATCCTAAAAGAGAGAGAGGAAAAGAAAGCCTGGTGATTCTGATCCTACTCTAAATTATTCTGAAGTAAATTCCTGACAAACCAAATTAAGCCAGTTGACTCTGAATTTAATGAAATAGCAACAGACTGTTAAAATGGGCTTAAAAGCTTAAAATGGGCACCTAGCTGTTCTGTGCTCCTTTGCAGCGTGATGGGTGTCTTGAAATCTTTGATTGACCTGTTATATTTTCTTAGCTTATTTCAGAGATATTTCACCTATGGCTTGAGCATCAATAGGAAACAGCAGATCAGCTGTTAGCAAAACAAAGCTGAACAAAACTCTAGTTTATACAAAATTAAGAAAATCATTTTTTAGACTGCAAAATGCATTCATGTAGTAAAGCCCACCAAAATACCTTTTGCCTGATAAGGCTTGTGGCTGAACAGAGCGAGCCCAAGACTGGAGTGAGAGGTGAGTCAGTCCTTTGAAGTCTCATGGACTGTTTCTTTTCTTATCCATATATGATCTCTAGTGATGGGGAAAAAATCCCAACCTAAATCCCTTGACAGAGGAGAAAACAGGTATTTTAATTAGAGATCTTTCTTAGAGAACTCCTGAGACATCAAATATTTGCAGGGTCTCTGCAAACCACAGAATCCCAACTTCAGTGGGGAGTAACCAACTGCCTAATTAAATGCATTGACAAGAAAGGACCTGGAGCTGGTGTTGGAGGTGCTCTCCTGTCACTCCAGATGTGGAATCGGGGTCCTGGCTCTGGAGACTCCCATTGGTCTGATTTCCATGGGCCCAAGGGCCTGGAGGGGCCGCAGTTGGGGTTTGGAAAGGGACTCTGTTTTTCCCTGCGTCGAGGCTCAGATAAGCTTGGCTGAGTGCTTAATTTGCAATACTCAGGCTTTGTCTGGACAAGTATCTAACAGGGCATCGCTGGGTCGTTCACTCAGACTTGCTCGTCAGCAGGATCTGATGATGCCACTTTGAATCTTTATCTAAGCAGAGCCGAGCAGGCTGAGATGTGACTTCTGATTCCTTCGGACTCTTCTTTGCTTCCAGAGCTTCCTTCATAATGTGACTACCTCCTGCCCCAGAGTGGCCACTGAGCTACTGTCTTTCTCGCACAGATAGAAGCAGATGCGCTTGTGCACGTGCATGAGCTACCCAGCCCTGCCCCGGTTCGGAAAGGAGAAGCGTGATTTTTTTTTACGCCACCCAGCTTGCTTTAAGGAATCAGTCCTCTACCAGGATTTTTCACTTGCTTGTCCAGCCAGCTGTAATGATGAATAGTAGTGACCCCGTGGCCTTTCAAAGTCACAGGAATTCATAACTGCAGCCACATCATGTTACAGCTCTGCCTTCCCTTAATCTAATGTTACTCCTTAAGATTTCCATGCTAGGACATTAACATCAGGTCTCCAAATGAGATATGCTACTTCTATAATCATGCTTGCATATTCTTGCTGCTTGTTTAAAAGTGCTAATCTCTCCTTCCAGGGATAAAAGCAATCAATAAGGATAAAATATCTTTCAAATGTCTAAGAAGTGAAGTTTCTCTCTGGGAGCATTAAACTACAGAGGAAATGTGAAGAATCAGTCTGGAGGCACTTGAAAACACTGAAAGGGAACTGAATCTGACAGGCAGCTCCTCCAAGATCTAGAATCATTACAAAAATACACAGATGGATTGAAGTTCAGGAAAGAAAACCTATCCCAGACTAATGTGATTGGATCAGTGTTAGGGTTTTGCCCTCTTCCTCCCAAACTCTATCACAATAATGATGTCCAAGGGAAAATCCATCTTTGCTTATCTCCTAAGGTCAGGAAGGATCTGTGAGTAGCTGAACTGGGGGTTCCTGTGTGCTCATTTGTGCATGTGTGGTTGTGTGTGCAGTGCTTAGAGCGTCATTTGTGAACTCATAAACTCTGGCTCAATTTACCCCAGGGAGGGTAAGCACAGCAGCTGGGGCTTGGCCCAAAGGGCTACCCCGGTGAGCTGGGCTATGCTACACAGAGGGCAAGGCAGACCTTTCCCAGGCTCAGCTTCTCCCTGGATTGCACTGCACTGATCAAAAAGTGCTCTGGCACAACACGGAGGTTGCACCCAGCATCACGTGCAAGTCTCTGCAGCTCCTGTGTACATGACGCAGAGACATGGATGTGGCAGTTTATATATCTGAGGGACATATCTTCAGATGATCCCCTCCGTGCTTAAGACAGGTGCTTGCTCTGACATCAAGGGTGAAGTTACCCACCGACTGTCAAGGGCAGCGAGACCCCAGGCTCATCCCCAGCTAATAAAAGAATTGCTTGAGTCACCTAAGCTATGCATCCCTCCTGGGTGGCCTGCGAACCGCCTGGCTCCTCTCCGTTAACTCTCCCTGGCTTAGGCGCCACAGCAGGCGGTAGGAATTTGGCCACAAGTGAATGGCTGATGCAGAGGGTGACCTTCTGCACCATGGGAACGTCACATGTGAAATATCTGAGCCCGCACGTCTTCCTGTGCCTTTGAGCGGCTCCTCACACAATGGTCTCTGTGTCCTGGGCTGCACACAACGCTGCAATGACAACTCTGACTCATCTCCCACAATGTGGAGGTGTCTACCCGGCTGAGCAGACCACAGGCCACTCGGCAAGCTGAAGGGAAGCAGAGATTTATCTAGGAAATGGGTTGGAGGGTAGTTTGGTGTGGGTGCTCCATGGAGACATCCACATGTTCACCGCTGGAGGCAGAGGGCTGCAGAGCCAAGTGTTCCCATGCCGGATGTTGCAGTGATTGCTGCATCACTCATCTCACACAATCATGCTGTGCCTGTCCTGGCATTCACTCTCGAAAAGTCATTTCCAGCTAGTTTACTAGAAATAGCCTGTGCAGACCTAGCTATGACATATCCCAGACTGGCAAACTAACGTCTTGTACTAGCTGCAATCTGCAAACTCCGAATTTCACAGCTGCGGTGAGACAGTATTTAAAATCTCAGAGACAGAAATGGCCCTCTGTAAAGCAGAAATTATAAGTTTTGGCCCTGTGTCTAACCTTTGGAGAGTTGCCCAGCTTCTGACAGTCTGTGATGATGTCTCTGCGGAGGAAATCCTACGCTGAAGAAAAGCATGTTGCTTACTTCCAAAGTTATATTCTTTCTTTCATTCGGCCACCATAAAGGACACTCTATCATCTTGACAGATCCTAAATATTCCCTTCTAATTTTAAGGGAGGCAGATATGTGGACAAAAACTGAGGATTATTCAGAACTCTTATTTATGGTTGAGGCTATGAGAAATTCGAATGGAAATAACAATTAAACTCGAGAAAAAAATTTACACTACAGGTCACTGCAATCCCAACTTTTCCCCTTATGAACTCAAGCCGAAGAGGTTTTCTTCCCCTTTGTGATTTAGACTTTGCTAAACTTCTCTGAAAATAGTTCATATATCACAGAGAAGAATTTCCATGGGGAACATAAATACATCCGTGGAAAGAAGGGAAATTTTTTCCTTGTTTCTGGGAATGGATGAGAAAGAAAGACAGTTGACGCCAAATATTAATGACGAGTGGAGGAATCCATCCAAAGAACTGATCTATTGAGAATACTAAAACTATCCTAGAGTCACAGACATATAAAAATCTGGTACGGAACAATGACTTTTCCACTAATATAGGCTTAGATTCAAGAAAATATTTAAGCATATGCTTAAGTCAGGGCTGTTCAGAACAGTCCTTAAGTGAATCGTTGCAGTTAACTTCAGCTTTATTGATGTGTTTTTCAGCTCTGTGGATATCAGTTGAAGTTAAACACGCCTAAAGTTAAGTACATGCTTAAGAACTGTCTGGAAGGGAGATGATTTTTTCTACTGGGACCATATAACACAATTTTCTATTTCTTTGCTTCAGGAAGAGTTTGTATTAAAGTCATAGTTGAGGGGACACAGCTGAGGGTGCTAGGAGCTGATAGGTTTTGATAGATAGAGAAGGAAATAAATTCAATCTGAACAAAACTTAAACGACATCTTTAAAATGCAGGGTGACTCATACACTGGCATGCATGCATAGATCCATCGTGTATATGGATATATGTGAACACATGTACACCTGCAGGTGTGCCGTGCATCACAGGCCTCTTGCTTACACCCAGTGGGAGACAGCCAAGACTGATGGCAGAGGGAAATTAAGGACTGGTTTTGTGTACTAGCTCCCCTGGCAAAATAGTGCCTCGGACTTGTGATCTCTTTACAGGCAGGAGTGGTTGGAGCCTCCCAAGCACCCAAGGGGGCCGTGAAACATTCCCATCTTCCTTCACTGGATGGGAAAGCAGAAGTGGCCACAGCCGGTGCAGTAAGTGCTGGGTTGCTCTGCACCATGCCGGGTTAAGCAGCCCTGCTGGGACGCAGGCGCTGGCTCCCTGCCGTCATCAGCGCAACGCTCCTTGCCACAGGCTTTTGCTAAATCCCCTTTGCAGTGCAGTCACTGAGGACTTGTGTTGCCATATCCCACCTCAGGAGGCCATGACCTGCTCCTGAGCACCTCCTTTCAAGCTTCCCACTCGATACCACGTGCCGGTGCAAGGGGGTTGGTCACTTTGGTGGGGTTGCGTGGGGCTGAGAGTTTACACAGGTTGGAACTGCTCTCCCCACCCAGCTCTGCAGCATGTCAGAAGGAGCTGGAGCTCATCTCACCCAAGACTAACATATCTCAGGAGCTGGAAACGCTATCCTGCTCAGAGGACCTACATGAGGCCTAAGCACTGATATTGCTGGTCTTCAGCTCTTGGATGGGTTTGAAGGAACTGTTAACTGGAACAGATCTGCCTGTGCAAGGATGGTTTCTCCTGGCGTGAATCGAAAGTTCAGTAGTCTGCAGTGAGGGCTGTCAAGCTCTGTCTCCTCAGAGAGAGGATCAGAAGTAGAAGGTGATATGTGGGCTTTCCTTTCCCTAATCTTTGCCTTAGAAAGAGGCCTTCTGGGGAAAAAAAATTCTTGAAGCTCCTCATAGCAAGACAACTCTAGATGTTAGCACTTTAATATCTCACATCACATGAGATCATGTTGATGATGGGCTGGGGCTAAATGTCAGCCACAAGGACATCATTTTTGCATGCCATAACATGGTACAAGAATTACAAAGCAAAACACACAAGCCTTCTTCAAGCGATTGGATTTGACATAGATGGATGAACAGTTTAATTGGGTTATTAACACATCTCCACACTGACATCAACAGCATTAAACGCTGTGTAAATAGAGCAGGGTAAATGGCTCTGCCAACGTGCTGGAGGCGGAATGGAGACGCCTCTTCCAAGTCCTCCTGTGGCAACCCCTGTGGCGGTCTGGGCTCTTTGCTCTTTGCACCTGGGGTGTCCCTTTGCTCTGCAGAGGGAGTCAGGAGGCAAAACTGCTGCTCTTTCCAGAGCTAGGACATGGCTAAACGTAGGCAAGCAGGGGAGGGTCCACACCAGCCTCAATCGGCATTATTTCATCTGTCGAGCCTCCTGGGAGCTGTGGGGAACCTAAAAAATCCTGAAATAGTGTAGGGACCTGCTCCTACCATAGTCTTCTCTGGAAAGCATCTCCAAGAGCTTAGATTGGCATCGTAATTGTCAGCAATACTGTCTGCTTCTCCAGCAGGCATTGGGGTTGCCACCTCCGCTGGGATTTCTCCTCCTCCTCTGCTCATGGCAGAAGCAAAGGGCTGCCCGTGCAGGCAGGGTTTGGGCCACTTTCTCTCCATGCGCACAACGTTGTTCAGAGCTGGCAGCTCGTCCTGGCGCTGGTGCATTTGCTGAGAGCCAGCAGCAACACTGCGGTGAAAGGCGCTAGCACCACCTCACACGCGTGAAGGGACGTCATTTTGCCAGCCTGCGCCTCATGTCCTCAGGCAGCAGAAGGATTAGCAAGGTACTTCAAAGGCTTGTGTAATTGCACTTTCACTCAATCAGCACTGCTTTGTTTTCTTAATTTTAGAAGAGATGTCAGGCTAGCCTTCCTCAAGGACAGACCAAAGGATCCCTCTCTTGGTGATGGTGGGTAAAACAGAGTCTGTGCACAGGTCGGACAACATTGAGGGCCTGACTAGGGCCATACAGTGTTGTTCTGGCCCGTTGAAGGACGGAGGAACCTCTCTGGAGGCCACATCGACAGCCAGAAGGGACCCTGCTGACTTCTCCTCCCTACCTTAGCATAAGAGGACATTAAAGGTTATCAATGCTTTGCTTCCACTTAAGAAAGCAGCACACTAAAGAAGAAATCTGGGAGGAAAGCTGTGAATTCCTCTGGCTGCTATCTCACAGGCATGCCAGCTGTGCCTGCATTAGTACAGTTATCTCCTGGTGTAGCTATATTAGCAACTTCTTTCCTCTCTGTGGAGAGCTCTAGGAAAGCTCTAAAATATGCTGGTACAGTCTAAATTATATCTTTGGACACTCCTCAGCTTTCATGTGCAATGCGAATCAGATCACGGGATCCCTGATTTTACGCTCAGATGTGGAAGCATTCATGTTTTTGCAAGCTCTGATATGGAAAATGAATTATCTGCATTTGGGCAAGATTTCAGTCTTTTTTTCAAAAGGGGCAGATTGTACTAAAAATGATGGTGGGGGAAGCTTTTGCTTTCACACAGTTCTTCTTAAAGAGGAAAATATATGGACGATCAAGTCAAGTTCTCTCCAAGCACAGTCAACCACCTCATCTTATCTTTTTCCTAAACAAATCAACCCTATCTTAAACCTTCTTTGTTCTTTTTTTCCTCCCTGTTCAGCACTACGAGAAGGCTCTGACAGCTAGAAACCATCTTCTAACTTCCTTCCATTCATGCTGGTGCATCTGCTAACTAGACATTGGCTCTGGGGAAGTTCTTTTTCCCTTTATTTAATCAGATTTTTTCTCTGACAGGTGGATTTTGCAAAGGGAATGGGCTATTCACTTAGCAAAAATGAAACTGGTGCATCACATAAAACAGAAAAGAGATAAATATGGGGAACTGGCTTATCTGGTTCGCAAAGTATGTTTTGATTATCTTGTCTCCTTGTTCCAGGTGAACCTTCTTCTCTGATGGTGCTCTGGGCCCTTCTCATAGTGCTTCTAATCTTGGTTGGGACTTAGAAGCTCAGAAATCATAACAAAAGACAAGGAAAAACAGAGGAATGTTTTGAATGTTGAATTCTTTTGGTGCGATGCCAGCTTTAGGTGCTGGATGAAGGCATGCAATCAAGCAAGCAGCCTCACTCATCCCCAGACATATTGCTGGAAAACAGCATTTTTTCTGATGAGTGTCAAGTGAACTGCAAGTGTGTCCGTCTTTAGGAATGCTGCAAAACTGTCTCATCTGATAAAGATTTCCCTGACTAACTGGAATAAAATTCATAGGATCAAGTCACTAACATCAGCTTTTGCCATTTTTGCACGGTAAGATGTTGACCTTTCAGGTCCGTTGGTGCATTAAGGGCTGTCATTCTGTCTGGAGCATCCCTCCCAAACTAGGGGTCAGGAGCTCAGGTGGGCTTGGAGCACTTAAAAGTGGCCACACTTCTAAGGGGAAAGTTCAGCCTCATAGATGGGACCTGCTGCCAGGAGTGTGAAAGGATTTGAGAAGCTCAGTCACAAGAAAATCTGCATGTATATCTTTTGGTTTTGTTTCTTCTCCTATATTCTCATGCAGTTCCCTTTCTCTCTTCCCATGTATTTGTTCCCTGTTTTCTCAGCCCTACTCCTAATAAATCAGATTATCACTCTCTGCAGGCTCTCTCTCATCCTTCAGAGAGCTACAGCAGAAGTTGATATGCAGTCCGAATCAGAGGGCTGTGATAATTTTTAAGATGAGGGTGGGGCAATCGTTTTGTTCTCATTCTTTAGAAGATTTTTGCTTTAAGAAGTCACAGAGTTGGATGATGTTTTCCCAATTTCTCCCATTTACATGGGAACAGCAGCAGAACAAGTATCACTCTGAAAGTCAGCAAAAGTTTTCTTAACATTTCAAATTCTGACCAAAAGTTAAAAAAAATAAAAATAAAAAAAAGCAGCCTTTTTCTCCCGTTGTTTTTCTGGCCAGCTCTGGTTCACAGCGTTCGGGAAAGGCAAAGCGGACAGCACCGCGAAACCCCGCTCCGCAGTCGCTGCTGCAAGCAGCTCGCGAGCAGCTTTGGCTGCTTTCCTTTCCCACTTCCTGGGCTTCCCACCGGGCGTCTCGGAGCCGCTTTCCAAATCAGCGCAGAGGGCACGGGGCAGGCGAGCCGGCCGCGCAGCAAACCGGCGCCCCGCGCGCCGAGGGCATGGGGCTAGATGCCGCCTTTTCTCACGGAACGGTCAATAAACAAACACGCTGCTTTTCATAGCTCAGCTCCTGCGAAGCGGAGAACACGCCGGACAGGGAATGGCTGCAGCGTTGTCGAATAGCCGTGATATCCCGATCCGATCTGATAAGGCGAGAGTCAGTCCAAAAGCAACACTCAAGAGCCCGCGGCCGGGTCCGTGATCTCATCCGCCCAGCCAGGCGCGGGGCACAGGAGTGGAAAATGAATATGAAGAGGGAGGGCGAGAGATCCAAGAGACAGCATGAACAAACCCTCAGCCGCACGGGGGTCGCTGACAGTGACAATAAGCCACGAAAAACAAAGCTCGCCGTTGTGCGAGCGCCGATTCTGCTTTCACTTATGTCAACGGGAATCTGGCAGTTGATCCTGATGGCGGGAGGATTAGGCCCGGGATGGAAATATTTCTGATCTGAACTTTTCACCCTACAAGAACCTGTTCACGCCTTAAGAGAAAACTGCGCTACGCACGTTCCCGTGACGTTCCCGGGACGGGGTATCACCCGCGCAGGGAGGGCTCCGCGGTTGCGGGACCCCTTCTCTGAGCATCACAGATCGAGCAAAGCCCATGAGCTGCCAGAAGAAATGATGAAGTTAATGAGGATATGAGGACTGGAATGCTCCTTGAAATACGGAATATTACTTTTTTACCAAAATCTTAACAAAACAGACAGAAAAATAACATTTGCCTGGTTTACATTTTTATATCTTTTCCCAGTCATGGTCTCAGCCTGCTTTTTCTTGCAGCAGTGATATATTCTCAAGTTTACTGTTAGAGGAGGAAGAGGAGGAAGAGGAGATAGAATGAGCTGACCAAGGGCACATGGGAGGTGGGTAGCAGAGTTCAGAAACCAAGGCTGAAAACTTGATTTCATTAATCTGCGCGACAAAATCATTGCTGCTTTTGTGCCTTAGAAACAACAGCAACTGCATTTCTTCACAGAGAGGCACACTGAGAAAAAACAGCAAATACAACAATTATTATAGGAGCAAAAGTTCCTGAGACCCTTAAATGTCTTATTAATCCTGACTGTGTTTGTCACTCATAAAGGTTTCTTTTAGCCTAAGATTTACAGCATTCCTTCTCGGTTCAGGGAATACTGCAAATAACCATGTACATGTAAGTATACTTTCAGAATAAATGACAATTTTTAATGACACCTATTGTGTTTTTCTAGTGTTAATACAAATCTTATGGATCCCCTTAAACTTTCTTATCTTGTGAGCTGTAAGAAATCTTTATTCATTCCTGCTGCCTGCCCAAAAGGAGGGAAAAATGCAGCCGACAGCAGTGGATTATTTTTTCATCAACAGAAGCGCTTATCACATTTATTAAAAAGATTGTTATAGCATAGAAGGAAATCAGAAAAAAATGACATGTTTTAAGGCCTTTTGAAGACAAGACAGAAAACAGCAGGAGAAGTAGGGTGGAAAGTTTACACAGAAATTACTTCTGAGCAACCGACCCCAGGAAAACGAGAAACACATTTCCTCAGTGGAGCAAGTATTTGAATTTGAACAGGATGCACTGTGAACGTACCGATATTCATAAGTGACGAGGAAGAAAATTATGCATTTCCTAACAACAACAACAACAATAATAATAGTAATAATAATAATGATAACAACGACAACAACAATAGTAATAATAACAAACAAGAAGTCTGACTGCGACTTAAAGGAGAGCAATGTAAAATCAAGCATGAAAATAATAAATCGTTGTGAATTGCTCCCCGAGCCGGGGAGCCCAGAGGAAATAGCAGCTGAGTCCCGTCAGCCTGGGCCGGGCTCTCGCGCTCCTCCTGTCACCGGCTGCTACTTGATGTCTCTTATCATCCCATCAGCCCCATCGAGACGAGCCGTGTTCTTAATGAGCTGATATATGAGACAGTGATAGCTGCAGCTTAAAGCTAATATTGTACCTCTTCAGAGACGCGATTTTTCAAAAGGAACAAATGCTCTCCCAAGCTGCTGGTGACTCAAAGTAACGGATGACATGTCTGAAGGGTTTTTTTTTTAAGGTGCATGTGTAGGAAATGGCATATTTGCAAATGAGCTCTAACTGGAGCTGCCAGGATAGCGCCGAGGCACTGCAGGCCTGATTTCCGTGCCTCACTGTGACGTGAGCATCCCTCCACGCTTGGTGACATGCTCTGCTGAGGCTTCTTGCTTTAAAAAGCCATATGGGGACAGGGACCCTGGGAGGCCTTGGGGAATGTCATATGCTCCCCGACTTACTGATCTGCTATTCGAAATCACTAATAGACCTTCAAAAGACCAAGGCCTTCTAGTTTGCATCTGTGCAGAAGAGGATTTTCTTGTAAAAGCGTTGCAGCGCCTACACACGTAGGGGTAGCCCAAACTTTTTTCCTCCGCTGTTTGAATCCCATCGATGTTAATAGGACTTATATAATAAAACTAAATCTCGTTTGGCAATACCTTCTAGCCATTTGTGCTTATGGACAGCATTATGAATAATAATAAATGTTACATTTACGTAATGCCTTTGATCACAATGTTATAAAGAACCATATAAACTTTGCAAGCGACAGACCTCATTTGAAAAGAGTGCCTGTGCTCCGGGCAGGTTCTTCCCAGTTTTTCTTATCAACAGACAATGGAGCAAGCCAGTTCACAGTGTTCACAGAAACCTTTGCTTGGCTGGGGGACAGTAGTCATCTTAACTCTCTCTTCTAGAGGTTTTCTGGGGTCTCAGATGGCAGAAGAAAAAGAGGTGTCTCCATGGATAAAGCCCAGCTGTAGCAGCTAGGAATAAAGGGTGGTGAGATCTCCACCTCTCATGCCTTGGCAATGTTCTGCTTCTGGAAGGCTGCTTACTCTTAAGAGTCAAAATATTTAAGTGTCTCTTTTGGGTGGACTCTGCCCAGAAGGTGTCCGTCTTTCTCCCTGAGCCCCTCAGCCCTAGCATGGGTGTCTCCACCAGACCTCTTCACAAAGCAGCCTTCCCAAAGTGGATGTCCCTGGAGAAAATGTGGATCTCAGCTACTCTGGTTCTCCGGTTTCTGAGGTCATGGACACAGGAACTTCTCACATACCGTCCTAAAATATTTGAGATGTGTGGGTGAGGAATTCCAGGCTGATGAATATTTATTTGAAAACACTGTGAAACTTCACTCAGGTGGTGCTGCAAACACACTGGTGATTTTGAAGTCAGTGGAAAGTAGTCCTCCAAGCTCTTTAGGACTTTTCATAAAATCTAACTGCAAATATCCCAAGGAAAGACTTTCTGAAGGCCCTAAGGGACAAACCAGGTGCCTGAGTGCTGTAAAACCCAACTGGAATTGTGTGCTAGCCTCTTTCCTATCATTGAAAGTCTCCCCATAGGAAATGGCACAAATGCTTACAAGCAAAAAACCTTTTGTAAGACAGTCGCAATGCAGTGCCTACACGAGAGGCACAGCATTATGGACACAGTTAATTTCCTTCTCAATCCATAACATTATTACAGTACTTGGTTTGAACAACGTTAGGAAAATGATGCAACGGATACAACAAAAGCCGTAGTTACCCTGATGGGAATTCAATGTAATAATATTCAAGCCGACATAATCAACAGAATCTCTCAACTGTTCAAGTTTCAGCCAGCACTGGCAATTAAGAAACCTTACCAAGAAATGTAACTTAACTCCTTGTTAGCACTTGGATTTCTATCAGGAAAAGTAAAAAAAAAAAAAAAAATTAAAATCCAAGAGCATTTTTCAAATTAGCAGCCTGGAGGGCAATATAGTATAAGTCCAGCCAGAGCAAATCGAACAGGAATAGTTAATTTAGTTTAAGGAAACCTAAGAATCCCCCAACTCCTCATCAGCAATAACTTGCTTGTTAAAGGAAGACAAATGAAAATGTTAATCAGCAAAGATTCACGCTGGGGGATTGCTTGGAATGAATCACTCCTACCCGGCAGCCCCGGTGAGGTCATGGATGTAAAACCAACTCCACGAACGAACAAAAGCTCCAAGCTGGAGAAAGTTTCTTTGAAGACACTCATGCTAGAGCTCGTCAAACTGTTCGGCAGAGAGAGTTTGTCGTACGGGGATAGGAGCACTCTGGGATCGTGGCTGACACTCATGGTGTTGGTGATCGGCTGAGAAGCGGTTTTATTGCTATATTGAAGCCTATAGGTTTTATGCAGCTCTTGGCGAGGACTGCTCTGATGAGTGTGCCCCATACGGGTCCAACGGCTGGCCCGCCTTGAGCGGTTTTTGGATGTGTCGTTAGCTTGTCGTGCGCCTTGGCGAAGGGGAAAGAAGGACTTTGGGGAGGATAGACAAGTGGCCAGGTAAGCAAGTCTAAGGAATTTTGGAACATTTAAAACCTTGGAGTTTTTTTACAGAAGGAACAGCTCTGGCTAGTTATATGGACCATAGATTTAAAAATAGCTGGGTTCCTTCCTGTCTGAGGTAGAAAGAAAGATATAAGCCTGATTTATTGGCTGTCCAGTCGACTTTATATTCAATTTCCTCTTGTCACATTCCTATCAAATAAATGCATGAAAGTGCCAGAGACAGGGTGAGCCTTTATAGAATAAATACATTCATTTACATGATGAATACCTATATTCACATGAATAAAAGTCCCTCTCCAAACACTCAAACAAATAAATACTGGCTACAATATTGTTAGCAGAAAAATGATCATGAAAAGCCACATTTGAATTTAACTGCAGGTTAGAGTTAGCAAACGTGTTTATGAATACACTTTCCTAGGATGTATATATAGGATACACTAAAATAACTATCCTACCACATCATGCCATGGCACATAATGAGGGACAAATTCTTCTTTCTGGCCTGCATCCAAGCCTTTCATTTTCCTCCTTTTTGCCCTAGGATGCCCAGGGTCACAGATGCTGCACAACAGCAATGCAGAACGTCCCTGCGCTCCCGCGAGCCTGCTGTGGGGCCCGGGGAGAGGAAAATCTGGGGTTGTGTCTCAGGCCCGGGTGAAAACACAGCCAGAACTTGAGGATTGGCCAAGGCAGACCTCAAAACACGTAAACAAGTTTGAGAAAGGAAAAAAAGAAAGAAAAGTAAAAAAAAAAAAAAAGAAAGAAAGTGCAGTCATTACGCTTGCCTGCAAGCGGCATCACAACTTGAGCCAAGCTTTGCTGAACTTCAGCTGTGGTGAGCACAGAAGTGAAGTTCTGAAGTGGGACCCGTCTGCTGAGAATAAAGAATTGTCTTCAGACTCAGACTGCCCAGGCCTTTCTAGTAGATCCATCAGGCAGAAACAAGAAGCAGAGCTCTTCTTTACATTTGCCATTTGCTGATTGTCTTATGTGAAAGAAGCAGAAAACATTGGGCATGAGCTCTGCTTGTATGAAAATAGTCCCGTGATCAGAATAATTCACACCACCTTTTAAAATGCCCTCGAATGCAGAATATCAGGGTACATCTTAGAAAAAGCCACAGAGAATGGTCTAATTTCACTTTTTCTGAGTCATTTTCCCTTGGTGGGGCGGGGGGTGGGACAGAAAAACTCCATTAACCTTGCATTACATTCACAGTATGCAAAAAAAACCCCAAAAACTTCCTTTCAGGAAAAATTGCCCTTTTGAAAACAAGGTTTATAAATGCACACATGTTTATGGATTTGGGACAAACAGTCAGAAATCTGACAAGCAATGTTCACAGGAAGATGGATGCGATCCCGTCTCTGGGGGAAAATTTAGGCACCCAACCAAGGAAAAACACTCTGCAAACCTTCACATCAAACACGAAAAGGAAGGAGTGAGAAGAAATGAAACACACATTTAAGGTTATGAAAAGGGGTTTAGTTAACGCTTGAGTTTCATCTGATGCCCCAGTGATGCTAATGAGTGAAAGCAGTGCAGGGTCACCCAAGCTAAGCTCGGGGTAGGGCCCAGTCCAAGGCTCTTTCCAACGGTCAGTCTGGGGCACTGAAATGTATCCAGCCCGATTTGCTACAGTGAATTCAAAAATACTTCTGTTGATATTAAATATCAGCCAAACATTCATTTAGATTGTATATTCTCCTGTACAACTATGTTATTTTAATTTCCCCCAAGAGCTAAAAAAAGAAACTTTTTTTCTTCCGATTTGATATACATAATGTAAGCTGGCAGTATTAGTGTAAGTGTTTTCTATTCATGGTTTTCTGAAACTTTCTATTAGAAGTCTTTGAAATCGAACACCCTTCTTTTTATCATATATTACTTCCTCCCCTGGAACTATTCCGTCTCTGTGCAGAGATCCCATTAGGCTTTTAACTTTCATATGAAAAAAAAAAAGTGATAAAAATGTATTGATGTTTGAACACCATCCAAAACAGTCAACTTCAAAAACAGCGCGCGCGCGCACACACACA
This sequence comes from Apteryx rowi, assembly GCF_003343035.1. NCBI lineage: Eukaryota > Metazoa > Chordata > Aves > Apterygiformes > Apterygidae > Apteryx > Apteryx rowi. The sequence goes on along the minus strand of NW_020451249.1, from coordinate 772,107 downwards.
CACACACACACACACACAAAATTTTTGTGAATGGAAAATGGAAAGTTGATTTATTGGTTGGGGGGAAAAGCTTTTGCATAGGCATTTACTATGTTTAATGGACCGCCTTGTGACTTTGCATACATCCAATATTGCTGGTGTTTGCGACAACATTTAAGATGAAATTTCCAGGAGATTGGACCATGGGTTTACACAAACCACAAGTCACTTGTAGGCTTGGCAGTGTCTGCGGGACTGTTGATTCTTGCAGCAGTCAAGGAGCACAGGATGGCTGTGGTTCTAGTCGCAAACTCAGAGGTGGTATCAAAGAGGAAAAAATAGATATGAAAGACTTAAAACTGCTTTATATAGTTGAAAAAATGTAAAGACAACCTTAAATGGATTTTTGGCATGATCAAAGCGCTACTTTGGTTTAAGTTTTATAAAATCTTTTCAAACCCACACAGGTCGTTTCTACCATTAGTAAGTATTTTCAGAAACTCAGAAGATCCTCTTTAACCAGTATTTTCCACATTTATGAGATATGCCAATTTAACAACAGCGGCAGCATTGTGGTGCCTAAGAAATCAATTTTTAGTCCGTTTGAAACTGGTCACCGCAGCTCAGACCCTGTGCATCCTGAAGGACTGGGTCCCGTGTCTGGGATGTAAAAGAAATCTCCCAGGCAATAGGGTTGAAGAGGTGGCGAGCAGGACAGAGTAGCTGGGAGACGAAGGGCTGATAAAGCTTGTTTCCAAAAAAGATGGGGAAGCAACTACTTCTAACAAGTTGTGCCCTTACAAGAACTAGGGCTAGGAGTGTGGAATAACCAGCAGTCAGGAGAGAGGCTAGATACCTCAGCGTTTGTAAGGAAACATGGAATATTTCCACGCTGTTGATCACTTTTTCTCAGCCCTTTTGGCTACTTCACTCCTTCTTGAAACAAATCATGGGCTGGGGCTGTTTCTACATCGCAAAGTCCAGCAATGTCTTTCGATGGCCTTGCCTGCAGAGAAACGAGTGACCACTTTGGCTGCAAGAGCCCAGTCTCAGGAGCAGCTTCCTCTTAGGAAAAATGAACACTTAGGAGAAAAATGGAGACGCTCATGTGATTGCTAAGTGTGATGCAGTTGTGTGTGGAAAGAGAGGACTTAAGGTGCCCAGACTGAGTTATCTTAATTTATATTATTATATGTTTATTACCGGAGCATACAGCTTTAAAGCTTGAAGCATCATCCATACATGCAAAATGAGAGCAGCAGAGGATATGCCCAACTCTTGGAGACTCTTGATTTCCAGTCCCAGCTGTATAAATGCCAAACTGCTGCTACAGGTGATAACCCCAGTGAGCCCTAAGGCATAAACTTGCTTGATTTATGACTGCCCAAGTTCCCTTTTCCTCTCTGGAGCACTTTGGATCGCTGGTGGTGTTCAGAGCTTATTAGGGGACACCAGTCCAGGGCAGTAGGTTAAACTCACCTAGTAGCGTCCTAATACGGCCCTATTATTTTTATTTGATATTGCACGAGTACTCAATATGCCAAGACATATTGGCCAGGTAAATCACACGACACTTGCTCTGTTCCTCGTCTGGAAATGCATGCAAAGACTTCCTGGAGAAGGACATTAAATCCTGTGCATTTAATACATGCATGCCACATCCACACCTGCAAGAAAAAACATGCAAACACTTTCAGTGATAGTTTAGAGAAAAACCAAGTTCAGGAACCTTAGAAGTGATTTCATTAAAATTAAACAAACTGCTAGTGGTTGATGTAATTAGGGGGGTTTGATCTGGCTCTTGAGTAATGAAACAGCTACACAAGGTAAAATGGTTGCAGCCTTTGTCCTAACGAATATGAAGCATCATTATTCTCTAGCAGCTCAATACCTATCCTCTTCTATTAAAGTCTTTCAAACATTTCTTCTTTTTTTACTAGTCTTTTCCTGGCAGTGTAAATCAAAAGAAATGCTTGGTAGGTATTACTTTGAAATCAAGCAGTAGATTTTAAGATCAGTCACTGATGAGAAAGCGGGAAGGAGAAAATTACAGGCTGTTTTAATTGCAAACCGGGAATTTTATAAACAAAATATACACATGTATCATTTATAATCATGATCCAGGCCAGAGCAATAATTATGATAAATCCTTTGTCAACCCTGCTAAGAAGTCTTTTATGAAGTAGTAGGAAATTAATTCACATTCTAGACAATGGTTCAGTAAAATGCTTTCCAGCTTCTCTGACATATGGAATTCCACATGGTCTGTAATCAGATGTTCCTCAAATCACACTTTTTCACTGCTAAACTCCTTGACAGTTTAACATAAACAAGCACTGAATTCATTAAGCTGCATTTTTTAAGCTTTCTAATTAACTGAAACAGCTGAAGTTTGAACCTTCAAACGTATGTTAAAGGCTTAATTTTCAAGATATAAACCACTGTAAGACCTGCTCATTATTAACGTTTGAGGTGTTCAGCAAAATACCTTTCCTTGTCTTATTCTTGATGGTTCTGTAAAACGTAGACTTTCAATATTTTAACATAAAGTAGTCAAGAATACATTAAAATATCTCACTTTTATAATGAAAAGATTTATTGCTTTTGAATTTGGCAGCCTAGGAGACTGGTAATACGGCATCATGCCTTGGCCCTGCACGTTGCTGGCTAACATCCATGTGAGGCAAGTGACAATCACAGTCCACAAAAATGACCCGAACCCTTGATATTTGGTTGCTCCAAAGATATTATTTTAAATTCAAACTGTAGTTTCAACTGTGTTGAGCTTGAGATAGCCACCTTTTACCTTTTAAATGGAAATAATCATGGCAACGGCATCACTTTAAATTGGAGGCAGACGCAGCATCTGTCTGACCTGAGGACCACCTGGCCACATCAGCATGGCAAGGACGCATTGACAGAGCTAACAGAGAGGCGAAAGCTCTTTTAGCTCTTTTTGTCCCGCCAGTAATGCCTACGAACAGAGCCCATCTGAAACAAATCTGCTCCGACCCGCTACCGTCTGAGGAAGTGCTGAACCACGTTATGGTGGGACTCGCGTCGCTCGCCATGGGTGAGAGTTGTCCCCCTCGTCTTTCAGACGATATAACAAAGCTGATCCAGGCACCAGGTGCTCAGTCCTGCTGGTGGGCTTACATAGGAAACGCGAAGTGGAGAGGAAATGAAGTAAAGCGCCATCAGCAGAACTTTCATGTGGGTTTCGTTCCCAGGAAACCACTTCCTCTGTTTGCACGGGCTGCGACTGGGAATGTGACTGTGCACGAACTCCCGCTCTCAGCTGATTTAGCCAAGCCAGAAAAGCCATGGCACCCAACTAAAATTTCTTTTCTTATTTGTTTATCTGGATTCTGCTGTCGCAGAGTTTTTGTTGCATGGGAATTTTCCTCCTCTTCTTTTTTTCTTTCTGTGAAGTAAATTCTCAAGAGTTAGTTTGCACTAGGGAAGCAAGCTGAAGTCTTGTGAGCCCATAACCGACATACAGATTTCCACCAGGGAGGATCGTGGAAAGGGACTGTTTTACTAAAATGCGGATTTATTAGGCAGCTCCTTAGTGATCACTGATCTCACTGGTAGCATACCTACTGAGGACGGTGCTCCCGCAGAAGTCAAACAACCACAGCAGCTTTCTGGCAAAATGACGTTCTCCCGTGCTCATGTAAAAGCGCGTCTCATCAATATGCATTAATATCTAGCAGTGGTTGAAACATTATTTTTTTCCCCTTTTTTAGTAAAAATATCTCTACTGGGAAAAGATGGAGAGAGGCCTGTGCAGTCCCAGTGCTAATTTGCTTTCTAGGTCCTGCGCCACTGTGGGCGGCATTTCTCACGCTGTGCACTTTCAGAAGTTTTTTTCCCTTGGACAACCGCCTCTCCAGGCTACTAATGAGCCTGATAACAGAGAGGCTCCATTTGGTATAATCTGATCATCACCAGTTCAGCTTTTGCAGTAAGACACATCCCTACTAATACAAAACTCTCGTTTATAAATACTTGCCGCCATGATGCTGTTATGGAAAAAAGTGGGCTATCACCACATTGCAATGATACAAAGACCGCTGAAGCCAAAGGAAAAAAAAGTATTATTGGCTTCACTTTCTATTTGTAGGCATTGGCGCAGCAAAGGCTCTAAACATATGCTTAATGCTAAGCCTGGGAGTGGTTTAATTGAAATCAATAGGATTTCAGCTTCTTGTTAAACTTTTGCATCTGCTTAAAGACTTTGCAAAGTCAGCACTTTTGTGAGAGTCACTGAGTACTAGTGTACAACACAGTGGAAAAATGAAGGTTAGGGTGAATTGGATCCAAGCAGTGGATCGCAATTTGGTGCGCAGTTAATTAGCATTAACGAATTTTCCATTGCGGAGAAACCCTTAAACATCTGCAACGAAAGACATACAGGCAGCAAGGTTTTAACTAGATTCTGTGACTACTGGGAGGTTCTTATAAATCCCACATGGGTAAAAAATACAGAAGCGAAAATTGTTTGACTACATTAAAGCATCAGTCATTATCATAAAAATCCTCCAAAGTAGATTAATTTTCCAGTTGTTTCCGCATGAAAAGAGAAGTACTTTTATTTGTTACCCTTCCAGAAGCCTTCCAATATTTTCCACCACCACTGACAAATCATATGGCTTTAAACCTGCAGAATTCCTCGTTTCTCCCCACATACAGCTGTTTGCAAAAGCTTTAGGTTGCCTCAGTCTATAGCACCTCTGCGACAAGAGCGGCTGCAAAGGTCAGCTAAGGGATTACTGTGTCCCCTTGTTTTCAGCTGTGAAAACCGGAGCCGGTTAGTGGGGAGTGAAGGTGGCGGCTGCAGTTTCCGCCGTGTCCTGAAGCCAGGCCTAAGCCCACCTGAAGGAGGTGGTGGGAAGAGGAGGAGAAGAAAGCCATTTCGTTTGGGTGTCTCTGCAAACCCTCCAGGAAAAAAAAAAGGAGGGGGGGAATTTTGTAAAGCTTTCATCTGTGGCCAGGGGTTTTGCCTCTGTAAAGCTTAAGTCTAGCTAATAATATTCCTATATTACATCAGGAAGATACAGGTGAGGAATAACCTTTAAATACAGCAGGAAGTCCGTAAATAAGAAACACAGGTGAAGACTCCCAGAAATCTCCCACCCCAAGATGCAGCCCCCAAATTTCCCATGCAAAGCTGCTGCGGTGGCAGGGTGTCGAGCCGCCGCTGAGCGGGGTTAGTGACTAGCGAGCGGAGCATCCCCGAGCAAGCGTGTCTGTGGTCTTCTCTTGCGGGATTTGTCGCGCATGCCCTAGGCACGGAGGCAGCTGGAGCAGAGCCCTCGGGTGCTCCTCGGGCGCGGGGCGCTCGTCAGCCAGCACAGCTCTGGCAAAATGAATGCACTCTGCATGCGAGGAAAAACCCGCTAATGCCTGCCTGCATGCTCAGGAGCAGCTTTCCAAACTCGGTTGTTCAGCGTTTGATTTGGGGCAAGGTAAAAGGCCTTTGGTCAATCAGCAGCTATTGGAAAAATCCATGCTAGGAGAAAGCGAGGACAGATTGCGAAAGCAACCACGGTCCCCTTCGATCAAGAAAGCTGGGGAAGGTAATGTGGAAGGACAGACCAGGACCTGTGGTTGTATCCAAGTACGTAGCAGGCAAACACAGAGCAAAACAGCTGTTTAAATTGTTCATATCCTGACCTGTACCACCCATCCTTCTGCTCCTCTCCGTGGGGATGCATCTTTGCAAGAGACCAGAGAATTACTGCCAACAATTCTTACTGCATAGTTTTAACCTCTTTTTCTGTTCAGGAATATTTCCAAGCTAATTACTGTGCCCGCAAATGCATTTGAGCTAATTAATTTGCTAACTGCTTCTTCAGGTATTTTGCTGAACAGCCTGATTGCAGACAGATAAGCGGAGTGGAAAGGTTTATATTCCTTGCCTGGATGCATACTGGGCAGCTCTGGGGTGAATAATTGCACTTAGGAGTGCAGGATTTTATTTCCCTCACTTTGTGCCAATGCAAAGTAGAAATTCATATGCCGTGCACATTTGCTGTAAAGTTGCTTGGGACCGCAAAGTGGCCAGAAGGCTGGAAACGGTGGTGGCGTTGCCCTCGAGGGAGGGTTGGTGCCATGTGGAGGTCACCTCCGGCTCCCGTCCTGTGCGAGGTCTCTGTCACCATCCCTCCAAGTCTCTCCCAGCTCCGTTTCCTTTGATCCGGCACCGGCGTGTGGAAGAACCACTCCTCATCCTTGGGCCAGCAAAATTCAGTTTATCTGAATGCTGGAAAGCTGAGCTGTGATGCTCGGCAGGCTGGGAAAGGAGCACAGGGAGCCTGCGGCTGCTGAGGGTTCGCCGAGTGCCCTGAGCCTACTCCGCCGAGCGAGACGGAGCTCATTCCATATTTTCCATGGGCTGCTCTGTAATTGTTTAGTCTGGTATTGATGTGCGGAGGCATTGATAAAATTTGAAGATTAGGAGTCAAAGAGTGCCAAGGAGAAGGCGCTTTCCTTCGCTTTGTCTCCTCTTGTTTCTGGAAGTGGCTCTGCCCGTTCGTCCCACCCGCCCCCCGCCAAAGGGGCTGGAGCTTTGCCCGCAGCCTGGTTTTGGTTTTTGTCACTCATTGTTTGCAGATCACTTTGGGCAAAAATGATGCTGAGCCCGAACCTCAGAGAAGATTTTAAAAATCTCTCTTTGCTTTAAAGGAAAGAAAAGAAAATTTCATGCAACTCCTCGCTCTGCAGCATTACCCCCGTAGGCGAGCAGCAGTGTCTTGGGTGAGGCTGCTTTTGCGAGTTCTTGTGGTTTTGCTAAGAACAACAGTCGCTAGATAATTACACAAATAGGCCTTGACCTCCAGCACCATCCAGTCTCCTGCTACATCTGAGAGTTTTGGGCCAGAACCAGGACCGTGGTGCAGCCTGAGGTCCTCGGATGCAAAATGAAGACCTGATTTCCTCTTTGCCCGTGCACCTTTTGCATCTGTGGGTGTTCTGATAACATGATGCTTGGCAGGAACTTTCGGTATCCGAAATTACGCATTGACATTACTAAGGGGGGGAGCAAAGAACATTTCTGAACTCTAATTAATTATTTACTAATAGCCATGCTCTCCTAATGGAAAAAAGTGTTTTAGAAGAAAGATAATGTAGGCAGAAAAGTGTTAGCAAAAGCTCTTAATATTATGTCTGATTCATCTACTTATGTTCTCTTTCGACTAGATAAGGCTTTCTCTGCTTCGCTATGAAAATGCAGGTGATGGATGTTAATTCAGTGCTTAGAAAGCAAACAGACATATATTATACAACTGATAGGCCTGATCCAAACCCACAGAAGTTAGAGTACCCTAAAACCTTGTGAAAGTGCAGCACAGGACCCCAGCATGCGATGTGGCCACTTTAATGAAACAAACTGAGGAAGCTGGGTATGTACTTGGATCTCCATGAAGTTTTAAATTCATTCATTGAATAAATCCTTTCCAGTTCTGTGCTTCTTTTTATATGGAACATGGTACCTATTTTGTGAACGGAGGTCCATAATACAACCCAAGCTTTGGGTATTGAAGCTGTTTGCTTTGTATTTGGATAGGTACTTTTCATTTGCTTGCATTTAAGTTCAAACAAACATCATAAGGACTTTTGCACTGAAGAAAAATCATGAAGAGGACTAAATAAAGTGAGAGGAAGGAGAAAATAATTAATGAAGATGAAAAGTAAAATTAATCAATCCCTCCCTACATATTCTTTTAGTGGCTACAACTCTCAAAGTCTCTTCCAAAAAGAAAGTGAAACCACCCGTATGTCCTGGAAATCAAGGACGGTTAATAAGTGGCTGCTTTTCCCAGTTGTAAAGCCTTTTGGGGAGGTGATGACTTCTTTGGATCACACATAGACCCTACAAAGCCGTCGGAAGGTCCCAACAACTTTTATCTTCATTAAGAAACCATATGCCTTGCTGGAGCAGTTTTGTAAAACCGAGAATAAAATGTAATGAGTTCAGCATTTTCATATCATTCTAATTTTCTTAGCTGATATTTGAGATAAAAGACAAAGCCTGCCTTGGTTTCAGTTCAGAGGACGCTCTGTACCATGGCTTCACTTTTCTGAAATACTGATCAAAGCAGAGCTGTGAAATCTTACTATCCCATTGCTAACTGCACTGTTGACTTTGTGCATACTTCCAAAATCCCGGCTTCCCCTTAGACCTTTTGACCACCTTATTAAAAAAAAAAAAGAAAGATATTTGCATTTGATACTGCTCAGTACTTACTTGCTAGAAATAGTCTTACTAGGGAGCTGAAACATGATTTCCCTGTCCCGTAATTAAAAGAATAAACCTTTTCCATGGTACCTCCAAGCTTGCCCTGCTTTGAAACATGTGTGATCGCGTTTTGCCTGCTGCGCGGGATGCAGTTCATTACCCTTGGAGGAAAACCCCCTCATCAAAGCCTGGAGGAAAGAGACTCGCAAGTTTTCCCCTCAGATTCTCTGATTATATTAATCCCAGAAGCTCTGAACTTCATTTTCTCCCCATCTGGGACAGGAATCCAGCAGGGAGAAGTTCAGGGTACCCAAATGTTTCCATAATTGCCTCGAATAACTTCATGCCTTTCAGCTCGGCAGCTGCGTAACCGAGTGTGGCGGCATGGGTTTCAATGCCAGGTCAAGACTGTCCCTGCTCCCCAGGGAGAGAGACCAGGTCACGTGAGGCCGAAGGCACCGTGGTCCACGTCAGCTCCGCATAGCCTTGCCACCTGGGCCAAGGAACTTCAAGTTGTGTTTTACCCCAAAGTTTTCTCCCTCCGTAGTTTGGTCTTTAAATAGTGGAAGGAAGGAGATGTGGTGGTGGGGAGGTGACACCGAGTCTGAGGTGGCCATCTGTGACAATGACTTTCATCCAAGCTTCCTGACAGCCCGTTGCTTGGGTGGCAAAATGCAGGGAAGAGACCAGTGCAACCAGTGAAATCATGAATGGTTTGAGGTGACGCTAAAAGCATCCTGCTGCTCTCAAGGTGGTTTTCCCTAGTGGGGAGTATTGCAGGCCTATGAGAAACTGGAATTTTCTTCTGAGCAAATTTAACACCTTGTGGACACCCTCAGGGTGGGGGTAACGATACGGGAAGTGCATGGGAGCCATCTGCAAGAGCCCCACGGGACCGCGCTGGGCAGCACGGACAATCGCGTGTGCTCTGGCGTGCACACCCATGCACTGGCGTCCCGTCGCACACGTGTGCAGGGGCTTGCTGGAGAAGCCAACGCTCTGCTCAGCTTGTTTCTGTGGTCTCCTAACATCAGCCTTATAGTCAATCTTCTTTCTGAAGGAAAAAATAGTAGTCTTGACATTCCAAGAAATCCCAAAAGGAAAAAATACTGAAAATTAAATTGGTTGGGCTCCATCCAACTCGCTCACTCATGGGAGATAAATGATTTCGTATGCTAATGACCATTCCCTCAAATCTCTGACATTTTCTTACAATGTACTTAAGTACAGTTTGTTTTGCTTTCTGTCTCCACAACAATTACAAAGATTTATATTTTATTGCTCCGGCTATGTTTGCCAGGACCACACTTCCTTTCCTTTTTAAAGGCGCAGCGATATTGTCTGGTACGGCACACAACGGAGCTTTCTGAATAGCTAAAATGAAAATAAACAAGGCTGAACTTATCTTCTGGAAGAGGGCAGACACTTTCGCTAGGCACAGGAAAGCCAATAACGGCTTCTGGCTCTTTTCTGCTCGACAGATCAGTACACACGGAATCAGCAGCAGTTCATAAGCAAGACAACTCTGACACCTTTTGTGATAGCTTAAAATTAATTCCCCCCCCTCTAATGGGATTAAGAGCAGCTAAAACCTATCACCTTTAGAGGCACTTCTGGTGGTAACAGCTAATTTCTTCAGTTCACTGTTATGGCAAATGGGATTTATGCGCTTTGCGGAGGAGGGACTCGGGTGTCGGTGGAAGAACAAAGTCGCACTGTGTCCGGGGGTAGGTAGCACAAGCGGCGATTGTTTTCGGTGACACCTTCTCCCTGCTGCCTCCACCCTGTCTCCGCACCCTGTGTGTGACTCAGACCACGACCTGGGAGGACCGACAGGAGGAGAGGTTTGATTCCTGGCCTCCCCGTTGACTTTGCCAACAAGGGTGCTGGGGCTAAATTAGCATTGCTCGGTTAAGCCTGCAGGAAACGGAGTTGAAATCACGGCTTTTCTGGCCGGAGAACTAATAACCCTCAGGTTGCAGGGGCACTTTTGCCCACGGAGGCTTTAAGAGCCCTTTCTGGGGCTTCTCTCTGCAACATCTGGACATCTCAGCGCGGTGTGAGGGTTCGAGCTTGTAATGCCCCTGCTCAGTGGGGATCCACGTGTCCCTTCTCACCAGTGGCAACCAAGGCAGGTCTCGGGTGAGGGCATGCAAAATTTCTGAGTTAGCCCAAATCTTCAGTGCTCCTGTCCCTTTTAACTCCTGCACCCTCCCCACTGCCTGCCCCTAATCATCCCCCTACTGCGCTGTCATTATTCTGTACATCGTGTTGTTTTAAAAGCGTAATTTCCGCCGAGCCCCCCGCACATCGAGGAGGTGCTGCTCCCCCGTGGGAGCGTTTCTGTGCCACCGCAATGCAAACGAAACAGGACTCACTGAAACCACCTCTCTGCATGCGAGTGTGAACCGGCTCCATGGCCTGGTCTCAGCCAATAAGGGCTGCTGACGATGATGCTACGGCAGGTTGGATCCAGTCTGGTTTTTACAGACAGAGGGAGAATCCACGGACTGTGGCTTTGGTGGAAACCATTTGCAGTCCATGAGTAATGTGTACCACAAGATTAAAAAAAAAGGAGTCTTAAAAAAGAAAGGGAAAAAAAGAGAGTAGAATCAGTGCTTTCCATTATGTGCTGTGAACATCTTGAACAACTCCTTTACCAAAAGACTGCATTCAAATAAATTGTACCAGTTTGGACATGAAAAGACTTGGCAAAGATGATGTCCACAGATACCTCTATTTCGGGATCATGACTCATTTGCATGGGTTTCACCAGAAAAAATGCGGAGTGGCCGTGGTTGCAGCCTGCGACATACCTTTCTCCTCTCATTTGAGCAGTGTAAAATAATACACAGACATTTGGCAATACTGAGGAAACTTCGGTAGCTAGCTGCCTCTCTTCCTGACTTCAGAGTTATCCCCTACCTGAAATACACAGTATTTAGGCTAAGTAATGGGCATTGTCTATCATATAGCAAACAAAAATATTTATGATCATTTACTTTATTGATTGGACTCAGCCACAGAAATTAAGTTTTTGATTCCTGGCCCCATAGGCTTCCTGTGTGACCTTGGAAAAGTCTTCTTTTGCTTCATTTTATCACCCAATACTTCAGAAAAAGAAAATAAGAACATGGGATACTCTTTTGTGGGTGCAAATGACAGCTTTTTGCCAAAATTCAAAGGGAAAAAATGCTGATCATTTCCACAGCTGATGAAAGAGGAGAGGGATGTCATGAAGAATGTTGTCAAGATTTTAATAATTTCCAGTGGTTCTGAAGATATTTTGTTTTCCCCACCACTAGTCAGTCTTCTCCTGTCATTTGTTAGTGCTGTCTTTCAGCATTTCCTTGTGCAGGGCTCAACGCAACAGTCTTAATCTAGCGCCAGTTGAAATATGCAGTCATAATAACGATATTTTATTTCAAAGGTTCTTTCTCTGCTCATGGCCAGAACGTCTGAGTATCTTCCACTGTGTTTCTGCTAAGTTAAGGAAAAAAAAAAAAAACCAAGTTGCAAAAGCCTTCCCTAGCTTGCACTGGGGCTAAGAACAATTCATTCGAGATGTTTTGGGGAGAGGGAGAGAAGATTTCCAACTGGCGATTCTCTTCGTCGCCGCAGGGTGCCAAGGTTCGCCCAGAGCAGATGCCACCAGACCTGCGCGCTCGACACCGGAGTGGGTGCTGGGGGGCTCGGAGGGCACTCGCCCTTCTGCTAGCCCAGCTCGTGGTGGTGTGCGTTCCCGTGCGATGTGGCCGTGGCTTCCGTTCCCTTTGCTCCCCACTCAACGGGATCATGGCCAGGCCACCAGTGTGGGCAGTGCTGCCATTTAAAAGAACAATAAAGACTGAGCTCCTATTCCCAAAGGGAAAACATAAATTGTAAAATCTTTCCTAAAAATATGGATTATGAAAGTGCATCCATTTCTATTGTTTTGATGAAACATTGTGTTAAGTGAACTAAATCAAACACACATTATTTGTCTCTCTGGATGAAATTCTCTGGCCTGTGTTACCCAGGTCAAACCAGATGATCTAATGGTCCCTTTGGCCTTAAAATTCTCTGAAACAATGAAACATGGGTTTCATTAATGAAGCTAGACATTTGGAAGAATGAAATATGAGCTGCACATATCCTAATAATATATCTTTCAGACTCCTACGGCATTTGTCCATCTTTTTGCCAGACTGCAGTCAGTGGAGTGAAATAGGGCTCTCATCTCTCGCCCTTGGAAATGAACTGCTGACCCAGTTTTGCCTACTGGAAGGCAGATGCATGCATGCCTTTGCAGCCCATTTGACCACTGAAAAGCAAGTCACCAGGGAACCTTGTTCTTCTTTTCCCCCTTGCAGTCATGGACAGTAAAACTCCTACTACCCGATGATAGGCAGACCCAAGTCAGCTTTGCTCCCAGCGCTTTAGTTTCTCCTTTTTCTGCTATGACCTGCTCTGACACCAAGACAAGATGGTTCCTGGAAATACAATCCCCGTGCAACTGATTGAATCTAGTGGAGCACTGCTGGCTTGTCCCACAGCACAGACACCCTCCATAAGCAAGTCCCTATGTGCTACTCATGGTATATCCATGCACTGAAGAAGGGAAGAAGGAGAAAAGGGTGTAGCTACAGCTTGGCAAACATGGGGTTAAGCATGAAGGCATTCAAAAGTTAATGCCACCAGCAACAGATGGCACCAGGGGACATTGCAGCCCTCACCTCAGGGCTGCAAGCAGCCACATCCGCATGAATCGGGCTACTTAGTTCAACTCCATCCCTTTCTGACCTCCTTGCTTAATGCCTGTGGATGTGCGCAGCCACTGTGGAGAGCATTCCAGCTTCCTGGAGTCATGTAATTTGTGTGAAAGACCAAGGGAAAAACAAAAAGACTGCAGAAGGATCTCATTGAAAAAAACCCAGCCTCCCTGCCCGGCCCAGAGCAAACTGTGATTACTGACAACACCTTCCATATTTCTCAAAGGGAAGTGATATATTCCCGAGTCAGGCCCACGATGGCTGTAATGCTTTGTGGCTGCATTGCGTGTGCAGTGATGTCATTTCAGAGAAGGAATCAAAGATTGGTTTCAGGTTGGGAGGTTTTGTTGTTTTTGGTGTTTTTTAAACTTTGTCTTTTTTTTTTTTTTTTTTGCATTCAAAATTCACCCTGAGACGCTTCCAAACCAAACCCTCTATGCTGCTCTCTCCAAGACCTTTCCCTCCGTGCTCTCTTTCCTTGCTCCCTTGCTCCCCGTTGTCCTGGTGCTGGCACTGAGCGCTGGAACCTTACTGGGAAATGGGCAGGTCACATGGTTTACTGTCAGCCACAGAGACCTCTTTGGCCACTGTGTGAATCACTCTGGAGAGAGTCTCATTTTCTGCACCACCTCCTGAAATGTCAGAGAAAAATAAAACCCACTGTGTGACTGTAATGAGGCATATTCTGGTCCTGTTTATTTTGTAGGCAAACAGCCACTACCAGCAAGCAGCATTAGCTATAGGTTCCAAAAATCTACTTTACCAAGGATATTGTATGTGAAGGAGAACTGCCAAATTCTCCAGGCTGGAATGTCTGTTTTCCAGGGAATGGGCTTTTTTGGTGTGCCTTGAGCAATCCAGAGTCGGATGGCAACCAAGGAAGCCTGCCTGAAAGCAATGTACAGACCCCAAGCGAGCGAGATGAGTGTCACCATTGCGCTGGGGGAAATCAGAAGCAAGACGAGTCCTGAATCTGTCCCCTCCCCTTATACTCATTAATCTTATCCCGAAGGAGGAACTGTCTCTATTTTGGCCCAGTGCCCAAGCTCATTTTGGCTTATCACTCAGCCAAGCCAGTCAGTCAACACCGGGAGTTTCCATCTCCGAGGATGGGCTGCAGGAAGCCAAAATCTGTCACTTCTTTCCTCTGCCTCATTAGATCCTGTGTTTCACAGGATACTGAAATCAAGGCACTGTGTGTTCATGGGCAGATAAATGAGTTCAGACCACCAAATAATGGAAATTCAAATACAAGCGTGTATCTGTGGGTCTCATGTTTTGACATTCTCTGGTAAAACTTCATGAGGTGGTAAGAGTAATAATTAAAATGAAGTTTTAAGAAAAGCACCAGCTAACTCTGTAAAACGGCTTTGGGTGCAAATCTGTTGTTGTGACTATAACCTGCTGAGCCAAAGCGCTACTCTCCTAACAGCGGGAAGAGCTTTGTTTTGGGACAGCGGCGCAAGGCGGCGGGATTGCTGCAAGAGGATGGCATTTCCCACCTCACCCACGGAGGCTGGAGCACTTTGATCAACGTGCTTCTGTAATCAAGGGAGGGAGCCCAACTTTTTGACGGCAGGGCCTCGTGTTAGGCACTCAAACAGCGCCTGATCTCTGGAAGGCTGAATACCCTTGGATATGTTTAATTGGCTTCCATAGGAACTAGTGATGTTGAGAAACATTATTTAGGTGGACTCACCTTCATCAGTTGATTGAACGTTTGGCCACGCATTGAATAATCTGATCATACCAGCTCTGAACAAAGCCCATTGTTCTGTTCCTGGAGTGGCCTGTAGAGGATGAATTAGAAAATATTTAAGAATAGGGCAAATGTCTAATGCTATCTTCCTCCCAAAAATAATACATGTAGGTAGTTATGTGTTTGTGAACTTTAATCTCCTTCTGTTGCGCTGATCTTGCCGGCAGTTGAGGTACCGCTGCTGCCCATGATTTCGGAGATCTTGCTCGGTCCCCCCAGCTATCTGGAGCCGAAATCTCTGCTTGCAGTCGCTCCCTGCTCCATGAGATCATCAGCACATTTGCAGCCATGTTACCAGATTACTTAAACACAGTCCTACGTTAATCAGCAAAGTGTCAATTCTCACGCTTGGGAATGACAATTCCACCAGTAACTTTAAGTGCATTTTTCATCTGCAAGAAGCCAAGATCTTTTTAAAGTAGCAACATCAAGGGAATATTTGTTTTAAAAATTTTAGCAGAAGGGGCTGAGCATTCATATACTTTATGTTTCCTTTTAACTTCAAATCCATTTTTACTCTTTCAGGCAGAGTTTTCTGTGTAAGCAGTTGCTGTGTAACTCCTTTTCCTCTTCCCCATAAATGCTGGGTACCTTATAGACCAATAAGCCACAATTGGGAATGCATTCAGAGACCATTAGTACAGGAAGTCAGGTCAAATCCAAAGAAACCATGAACCAGTAAGTTTGAAAACACCGTATGAATGGTCTTTTCATACTGTCGCTTTCAGGTGGAGTTTGTTTTTGGATTAAAGGAGTTTATTCAGGTATTCACAAATATCCAAGCTCTCTGAACTGGCTGGAATGTGGAAACCTCCAAGTCATAATCAATTGCCGTAAAAGGGATTGGCGTGTTCTAACTAGGGAATAGAAGGATGAAAGAGTCATAATTAGGTGACACGCCTTCAAAACGGGATGAAAGACCCAAAACATCCTCAAAGACGCAAGCAAATACGAAAATCTAAAATCACCTCTTTCTTTATTTGTGATCTCAACGTTCCAAAAAAGTCAGTTTCAGATGTTTCGTATGTACCAAAATCCCACATCATTCCCCCCCCCCTCCCCTCGCCTGCCCAGCTGGGGAATTTTAAAAAAACATGACTGAAATGTGACAGAACCTTGTTCTCTTCCATCTCGGGGGCTGGAAAAATGGAGAGTGCTGCTTTCTGAATAATAGAAAATTACCCAGGATGAAAGTTTTGATGATTTAGCTGTGATGCCATTCGAGCCATTCAAAACGACTCCTTGGCAAGGCATTTCTCAAAGACACGTCCCCATTATTTTTCCTTCGGACATGTGAAGAGAGGGAAGGTGGTGACCTAAGTTCGGAGAAAGAAGGATTAGAAATGAAAGGAGAATGAAACATGAAGCAGAGTTATCACCACAGCAATCAAACGTGGATGGAAGATGTCCTTGCTGGGAGAGAAAGGGAGCTCCGCATTTTTTTCCTCCTAGAAGGTGGGGAGGGATTATCTCCTTTTCCCCCGCCTTCTTCTCAGTTGAGTCTCTGGGAATTGCAAAAGGGACCCTTTTGTGACCTGTAGGTGATGACCTTGATCTGTTTTGGCAGAGAGCATAATATTTCCAGTGCAAACCACGTTTGGCTGTTTTCAGGGTTAACCCGGGTCATGTGTGCCAAACGCTCTGCAAGCGTATTTTGCAGCAGAGATGCTAATTACTGTCTCCTTGAAGCAGCTGAAATGGAGGTTTAGAGCACACTAGCATGGCTGTGAAATAAATACAGAGAATGCTGGTCTTTCTGCACTATTTGGGATCAGCTTATTTCAATCAGCTGCTCCGTGCTGTTGCTAATTGCAGACTATTGTTCCCCAGCTCAGTGTTAAAAGAAATGGAAGGTTATTTGGAACTGGCAAGTTTTCTGGAAATAAGTGAAACCTTCTTCCTTTCTCATACTAAGCTCGTACTGTATGGTACAACCATAAACACACATTAAAAAAAGCAACTCTACGAGAGGAAAATCTGCATTTTATACATCCTGAAGCACTTCAACCTCTGCGTTCTCTATATTTAGAGAAACATTCAGTATGGCTTCAGACATCCTTCAAAATAAAATCCACTCCCATTCTTATTACATAGTGGTAAATATTTGGCACTTACTAACAAGTACCTTGCCTACCTTTTTTTTCCCTTGTGGTCCTAACTATCCCACATCGCATACACACTCTGCTGAACCTCGTTCTTTCCAAACTCTTATACAAACAGTGTCCTTTCTCCCTCCCACAGGTGCACGGCAAGACATTGAAGGACTGAAGGATTCAACCACAATTTTGAAGCTGGCTTTAAATATGGATTGACACTGGCAATATTTAAAAGGATGTTCTTGCTGAAATTAATATAACAGACTGTAACTTGTGTACATTTTTGTTCCATGAGATGCTGCCCAAAAGTCCATTTCAAATCAACGATAGTCATGATATCA
The DNA here is from genome assembly GCF_003343035.1 of Apteryx rowi. Taxonomy (NCBI): domain Eukaryota; kingdom Metazoa; phylum Chordata; class Aves; order Apterygiformes; family Apterygidae; genus Apteryx; species Apteryx rowi. Next base: position 754,936 of record NW_020451249.1, on the reverse strand, counting down.
ACAGTTTTTGGATGCAGCTCGCCAACAGCTTTTGATGGAACAAATTTCCATCCACACTGGAACGTTGTCGAAATTACATATGAAATACAGTAATTTGGGAGAAATTTACAACTTTCAAAAAGGTGAGATGAAGAATCTTGGCTTTCTCACTTCGTTTTAATAATGGCAAGCCATTTTAATTTAATGCCATAGAAACATTTAATTCTGATTTTCTTCCTTTGAGTCATTTGGGTCGACCAGTCCATTAGGTTTAATAGCATATTATTTTTACATTATGTTACAAGCTCTGTGTGCCAATGCTGGCATGCAGGGTGGAAACTTGTCCCTTCCACTTCTCTCCATCCTTCGCGGTGGTTTCCATCAGCTCAATGCTGTTAAACCCAACTCTGCTGCGAGGGCTTTTTAAAAGATTTCTCTTGGAGATGCTCTGTTGCACATTTCCAAGGCTCAGCTGTGGGCTGTTTTGTCCAGCTTGGCAGAAGCTGAGCGCTTCAATCACAGCTGGTTCCTGAGCTGGCTGTTAAGAACGGCCTCCAGGAAGATGTTGTCCATGCTGACCTTCATGGCTGGAGCCGTGCTGGCCGTGCTCGGTTCGGCAGTCGGCTTGTCTCCTGCCTCCCCACCCCGGTGCATGGCTGCAAGTCCATGCTTGAGGAGCTGGGTCCTGCTTCCCCTTCCCGCAGCATGAGAGCACTTGTGATAGATCTGGCCACTCACTCCTGCTTTCCTGGTGGGGTTTCACATAGATTGTACTGTGGGAAACCTGTGTCATCCAGCGCACATGCCCCCAAAATATTCGGATGTTCAGAGATGAGCTGGGAGAGGAGGAACTCTCAGATTTCTTCACGAGTGATGAAATATTTCCATACCCTTTCCTGACTTCCCTGCAGCCTCTTCCTTTTTTTCTTTTTTTTTTTTTTGGAAACCATTTAGTTTTCTGTCTAACTTTTCAGCGGCTTGCCAGATCTCACAGCCCTGTACGTTAACCACTGAGATTATATTTGCATCGAAAAGTCCCAGCTTGATTCTGAGGCTGCACACTTTTGATTTTCGTATGTTGCTACATTTAGGAAATGCCATGATCAGCCCTTCTAGCCTTAATGTTACTTCCTTCGCGAGTCGGCCAGCCAATAACGCTCTGCCCAGGGAGGTGCGCGTGTTGGCATTTCCTGCTTCACAGGAAGCTCTTCTTATTTCTGAAGCTCTTTTGCTCTCCCAGGAGCTCCAGTTTTGGGAGTTGTTGCTATATTCTGAGGAATTTTGATTGTATAACAGCTAGGTAAATTGTCAGGTTGCACAAAGAACTTATTCAAGATAAAAAAAATGCACTTAAATAGCAACTTACATTGGATTAAGGGATACGTAATGAAAAACAAAGACGTGCATTTTGTCTCGAAAGGAAATAAAAATAAATTTGCGCCACGGCTGACTGTGCATTGAGATTGCTTTAATGCTGTTGCCTTTTGCACGCCAAGGATGGCTGTGTGAGTCCATAAAAGTTAGGGTTGAGATTGTGCTCGCTTTAAAATGAATAGGCAAAAATGATCTTGCTTCAAGAAAGAGAAAACGAGAAAACAACAGTGAAATGACAGGCTCTGAGAAATACAGTGTTTTAGTGAAAAAAAGGGGCTGGTCAGTCATCTTCCAGCTGCTCACGGTGCCCACAAAGCTGCAGAGGGTTTTGCAAGAGTTAAAAAGAAACTTGCAGCTCAGATCTCTGGAGTTTCTGGAAACTCAACTGGAGCAAGTTGTTGGAGACAGAGCTGTATAAGGATAATATATGCTGGTCTGTACTATTCGTCATGCTTCCTACGGTCTCTGGAGAAGACAGCTGTCATCCCTAGGTCTGTCAGTTGATCACCTCCTTTCTCTGCTTTAAAATCACTTTGAAAACAGAAAACTGTTCTTTTTTCCTGCTATTCCTAGTTTCTTGAGCTCTGCAGAATTAAAAAGAAACCCCTTCTGACAGCTACTCCAAACATCTATTTTTTAAGAGTAGGTTTACCCTAGCAGGCAAGAGTAGAGCCAAGATTTGAAAAAACATGCAAGAGTGTTGCCTTTGGTTTGATGAAACCTTGCTGCTGTCATGGGCTATGTTAGGAAATGTAAAGGATGAAGCAACGGAGGGTCACAAGATATGATGGAAAATGATCTGATGTGAAGTTGCCAACAGGTTTAAAATAACAGGTCAGTGCTCAGTGGGCTTTTGTGATAATCTCAGAAGAAAAAAAAAAAGAAAAAAAAGAAAAAGATTCTAAACCACTTAAACTGAGAGGAGAAAAAGGATATCTTATAATTAAGGGCCAATCAGACCTTCTGGAGCTGAATAAAAAGAAAGCCAGTAGATGGAGAGATAAGGCAAGAAGCAATTAAACCCCTCCTTGATGACAGATTTGGGTTAACTGCTGAGGAAGAGTGAAAGATGGTGTTTATTGATTGAAAATAATTCCATTAAAGGGATGTGTACCTCCCCTCTTCTGCCATTTCTCCAACTTCACTTGCATATTGCTTCTGAGCTCCTCGTCTGTCTGTCATCTCATCTCTGCAAATCACGACCAACTTCAAGATTGGGACTTGGAGGATGTTTGCTGCTAGAGTGACCGACCCACTGAGATAAGGGCTGCAGCCATTAAGTAAATGAATGAATAACTGCATATTTTTTGCATGCATTTTCTTCCAGTACAACTGCATGGGGTGCAAAGGCATCTGGAGCTGTTTGCGGGCTTACAGACATCTCAGGTGCACGTTTTGCAAAGAATTGGTTAAGCAAGCATTGATTTCCCAGGGACGGAAAGAGGAGGGAGCTGGGCTAAGGTAATGTTAGCCCACCACTTAGCGTCAGCTAAAGGAGCCCATGCTGCTTACATGATTGGAGCTGTGCTCTTCCCCGGCCCAGCCCTGAATTTGCATGCACGGTTGGTGCAAATGGTCGTACAAACAAAGCAGGAGACATCTGTAATGTGAAAATGGTTAGGCGGATACCTGCAGGGCCGTTGTGCATTCAATCAGCTGCGTTAGCTGGGCAGATTGAATAATTATATGCACTGATATGGCGAACCAGTTATGCAGGCAGGATTTTTCTTTTAATGCAGACCTCTGGCTTCCTGTTTTGGAAATCTTGCCTCTTCAGTGCACAAATGCATAGTTTTGTATGTGCATAATTTGTGGCTGTAATTTTAGAGGCTCATTAAATAACTTGGCTGTGGAAATCGAATTGCCTTTCATCAAAATCCAGCAAGAACTGAACTAGTTCTGTCCATCACAGCAGCCCTTCTGGTCTTCGTTACATGGCTGGAAAGTACAAATGCAAATTGGGCTGCGGGTTCGTAGCGCAGGAAGGAGAAACAGAGAATTGACAAGGGGGAATGATGCCGACAGCTGAATTTCAGTAGTGACGTTGGTCATCTGAGGAGAAATCAGAGCTTCCCTGCTCTTCTGCGCAGGTAAGAAAGCTAAGGAACCCCCTAAGTTTCTGCTGAAAGCCACTCATGACTGTGATTTTATGCAACAGTGGGGAGAAAGGTCCTTTTGGTGGTTGGACGTAGAGGAGTAAAACCCTACAGGCACAGTCTCACCATCACTTCCTTTTAGGTCCACTATGAATAACTGCAATGGACTTTCATGGCAGGAGGTACCAGGCTTGGTTCTGTTTCTAGGATTACTCCATTCCTATCAGAGAACCCTGGAAAAGAATCAGTAATTTACAGGCTAATAAAATCCAGATTTATTATCAGTGCAACATAGTAGTGGTGAGAAGGAGAAACTAATGTTGGCAGAGACTTAGATGGAGAAGGGCATTCAAAGTAGAGGGCAGATGGGTTTCTTGCCTTTAATTATTAAATATAATAGTTTAGTACTCAAAGTATTTACATGCTGCTGCTTCTTAATGGTACTCTCACTGATATGAAAGAAAGTGTAAATCAAGACGGGAAACCTGCCTTCTGCTGCAGCAATTCTGCATTGTTTGTACTCCGAATTTCGCAGCTGGCCAAAAGCTTGGACTTTTTCTGGGGCTGCATCTTTATGTTTTTCTATCCCACTAACAGCAATATACAACCTCCTTCCCTCTAGGAACCCTGTCTTTTGAAATGATGTTTACACGGAGGAGAGAGTTGGTTCAAAGACACATTGGGAAAGACGGGTAGAAAAAAAAAAAAGTGATTTCAAAAAGCCCTATGTATAAAAGAAAAAAGTTTAAAAAAGACAAATAAAGAGATAAGACAGATGCTGTTTCCTGTGGAATGAGAGACGGCTCTTTGGCAGCTGATGAAGAAGAGGTGGGATTCCCCCTTCCTCTGATCCCTCCATTTGGGGTTTCAGGTGTCTTCTGCAGAAACCCAGAGGTCACGCCGGGGACAATCTGCTCCCCAGAAGGGCCATGGGGCTGCCAACGTGTCAGCAATTCAAAGACCGCTGACAGAGATAAGAATGCAGCAGAGGTGTAACTTAAGTGTCATCTTATAGCTACTAGGAGCTCGGATACACTTCAAAGGCGAGGGGTAGAGACACGGCCCGTCGAGGGCTGGGAGCCCAACAGGCAGGCGTGAAAGCGTGATTATGACTTATCGGATTCCACCCCTGAATGGGGGAAAAGGGGCAAGCGGCACCCTCCCGCCGCAAGGTGAGTGACAGTGATTTAAAGAGCCACTTTTCCTCCGATAGTGACTGCTCTGCTAGGAAATCTCTGAAAACCCAAGCAGTCTCCTGAAGACTCGATGCCCAGCTCGCTATGGGGCAGGCGAGCTGCTGTCCTCTGCACCAGCCCCGTGTCCAGACGTGAAACGCAGCAAGAGAGGCAGCCACGAGAGATGCAGGATGGGAAGAAGCTCACCGCGGTGCCTTCTTCCACTGATGTCAAGCAGTCTGAACAGCATATTTATTTCACGTTTCCCTGGTGAGATGCTGTTGCCAAGCTGATGGCATTGCAGAGTGCAGGACAGGAGAGCTTGGTGACACTGGAGAAAAGTCACTAGCCTTCAAAGCAGAGGGACAGTTTCTCCCGTCACCACATGGCCAAAGTCTTAATTTCTTCCTGACCTTTTTTTTTCTTCTGTGCCAGCTACACCCCTCAGCATCTACGCTAGCCACTGGATTTTTCAAAATAGCAAAGGAAGCAGAAATGACTCCAAGCTTTTATCTATGCTTTCAAAAGAATGCAAATCAGGAAACTCAACCTTAAAAGCTTGGGCTGGAAAGAGCATCCTCCCCGTTGCAAAACATTTCACCTTTAATATATTCGAACCAGCCTATGAGACCATTTCTGCTGCCAAGACAACTTTTCCTCATTAACCGTTGGGTTTCAGGAACCTCTTGGCTTACTCTGAACTTTTCAGCTCTGAAGCAGAATACTAATGTCCAGATCACATAGATGAGAAATTAAATCAGATTTCAATAGCTTGGCAAATGTTAAATGCTAATAAAGGGGAAAAAAAAAGAAAGACAGAAAGAAACGCCACAGCACCATGGATTTCTGAAAACAACCTGCAAAGAGAATAGTAATAAAAAAAATCCTCATGGCTGCATGCATTCACACGCAGCATCCCAGGTCGAGCTTACACCAAAGTCAGAAAATACAGCCTGGATGAGTCACAAAATACACCCCGGAGGGTTCGTGGAGGGGAAATGCAGCTCCCTGTGATGCTGTGCCCCAAACTTACACCCGCGCCGCTTCTGCAGGGGCTCTGCTCCACCTGGCCGACACTTGCCCACCCTCAATTTTAATTTTTAATGCCAACTGCCATCAATTTTAACTTGTATTAATGCTCCAGGCTGTGAACTGTGGCAGCTGCGGGTGCTGATTCACAGGCCCTGCCATCTTTACCTATTGTAACTAAATCTAGCTGGGATTGCTAATCATCGTTCTGGAATCCGGGACTGTACCTGAGTGCCAGCGACGGGAGCAAGGTCAGGCCTGGTTTGCATTCAGCTAGGCTACGAAAACGTGGAGGAAATGCTCTTGCTATCTTGCTAGTAATGACTTATCCATGCAGGCACACTCAGGGATAGAGCCGAACAGTCATATCACATCCGCCCTCTTGTTTCTTTTCTGTAGTACGAGAGGCAAGTCGTGGGAGGAAGGAGTTTGAGAAATTGATGCCTAAAAACTGCTTTCTAACTCCATACTGAGATACTTTTATGAATTGCCTGAATTTATTTCTGGGCCTTTATTAGATGTCTAAAAATCTGACTTTGGGCACCCAGTTCTGAAAATTTGAGGCAAAGCTTCTCTGCATCTCCGTTTCCCCATCAGCAAAAGCGGGGCAATAAATAGAAATCTGTGTCAGGGAGGTGCTATGCAAACGCCCCCCCAAATCGCCGGGGCTGCCTCGGCCGGCGGCCGGGCTGTGGTTTGCTCCGCAGTCGCTCCGCGAGCAGCGAACGGCCCGGGCTGTGCAGGAGGGAGCCTTTCAAAAGGGGCAGGGCAGGAAGCTGTGGGAAGTCTGAGCTTAATCTGCTCCGTGTGTGAGTCAGAGCCCAAAATCTTCACATCTTCCCAGTCTTTTGCTCTCTTGCCACGTTGGCTACGGCCGGCGAGCTGTCTGATTTGCCCAGCTTAATTAATACCGATGCCCATCTTCACCTTTTGCACATGTGCGAGCGGGACAAGAGCAGCCCAGCTTCCTTCAGCCTTTCCCAAGACAGGGTGATGCAACCGCGTGCAGTAAGAGCCGGGCTGGCTGAATCTCTGTTTCCATCTCTGCAGCGCTTGTCAGGGAATAGACAAAGAGGGAATTTGTTTAAAATGGAGCAACACATAAACAAAGTCCATATAAGTAAGTTGAAAATAAAAAAAAACCCTCAGCAGCTAGCTCACTCTCAAGAAGCCCATGCCTTTACATTTATCTCATTTTCTAATCTAATTTTGCAACTGTAAAAACGCGGTGGAAATGAGAATCTGGCAAAACTACAGGCCCAGTCCCTGACATACCGGGCTGAGAATGTCTAAAACGATTAGAAGTCTATAAATCTCAGCATGTCTCTCCTAATTACTCTAACAGGAAAACATTTAATTATGTAATCAGGATACCCTGTTTGACACAGGCACACACGTACCCAAAACGCTAACCTTAACCTGGTTATCTTGCTTTGTTTCTGGACTAGTTAAATATAGATGCAGACAGACGGATCCGTCTGTGCAAACAGGGAACACGATGTGTGGGAAAGTAACCTGGTGTTGAACCTGTAAGATCGCCTTCCCCAGCTGCAATAAGCTGCTGGGTTGGAGCTGTACTTTGCAGACTGTTTCTTCCTGATCAGATGCAATTTGTTAATTTGCTGTCGTTTACTGGACCGATTTGCTTTTTTCGGTCAGGTCGGGGTGTGATTTATTTCTGATGGGTTTAGCTGAGCTCCTGCCGTTCCCCTCTTCTACAGCCAGCCCCAGGTTTATCCTACCTAAACACACTTTTTCGGGGCATATTAGATGCAAATAAATTCTGCACCAGTCCAATAAGAAGCAGGCAAACTCTATTTAGCCTTGATTAGAGCCCTGATCCCAGGTAAATGGGGACACATGGGGCGTCTCGGCGTGGTCCACGGCATTTTAAGGGCTTTCTGGGGAGAAGGAGGCTTCCCTGGGCGTTAAGCCATCAGTGCCAGCTGCTTTGCTCTAAGCGCACACTCCTGCCGGGCTGCATTTCTTGCTAACGGCGGTTGCTGGGAGCCCACGGCTTTCGGGGCCTTTTACGGCTCCGATTACCATCCCTTAAAAGTTTCCCATTGACCTCGGCGTAGCCCCGCGTCCCTGTCCTACGTGCGCCCGGGCAAACCCCGGCCCCGGCGAGGACTCCGGCCGCCTCGCGCCAAGAAAACGCTGCCTTTGCGCGCGCCGATACGCGCGGGATCGGTGCCAGCGGCGCGAAGGGAGCTGAGCCCAGCGGAGGTTTGCCTGCGAGCGGCAGGAAAAGGAGTCGCTCGCTGGCTGCTGAGGTCAGGAGCTTGTTAACCGTGTTCCCATTGAGCGTCCTGCTTGTGTTGTGGGCCCTTCAGGGGCTATTTTCACCCTCTTTCTCCGAAGGCAGCGGGACCGTGTGTGTTTTGGAGAGGGGGGTCACCGGAGCGCCGTGGGGCAGGGGGAGCAAGCCGGGACGGCGGTCCCGCTCCTCTCCCGCGGGAACTTCCCTCCCCGCAGCGCTGCCACTTTAACTGTTTGTCCATCTGCCCTGTGGTGTGATCCAGGGAAAAAATGGCTTTTCCTTATAGTCGTATACCTTTCTTCTTTTATGCTGCTCCCTTTTTGCTTTGTTTTTCCCTTGAGATGGGAATACTAGGTGATTTACTCTGAATATATCTGCCTGAGGTTTGTATGGAAATTAATGCAACAATAGGAAAACTTTTCTAAAGTACCAGTCCTGACCTGACTAGTAAGATTATAGATTACTTAAGTTTCATCTTCCCTGTATTCTCCCATTCATAGGGGCAGCCTAGAAGACAGGGGAGAGAAGGTACATAGTACAAACTACTGAGCTGGCATCTATATGAAATAGCTTATTTAAATGTGATTAGCTACATGAAAATACACGGGAGTGGAGAGACAAGAAGAATTGCAAGAGGAAGTTATTTTGGCTCAGTGGCTCTTTCATCCTCTCCTTTTTGCCCCTTCCCTCCCCCTCGGCCCCAGACGCATCTGGTTCCCTGTTGACGGCCCGTGCCAACGGAGGATGCAGCTATCAGTTGTGCTTGATCATACGGATAACTTCTCAAAATTGTTACTACATTTTTAAATTAACAAAGCAAACACTAAAAAGCAGAGGGCTTGGCAGAGGACAAAGAAACCGCGTCTCTCCCTACTCTTAGCTACATGTCATAACAAAATGCTGGGCCAGATAATTAAGACAGTTTCTAAAAATGTCCCCGTGATAGTTGCCAGGGTATCTGTCTCCCTGAGCATACACATGAGCATATCTGCAAGAGTTGCTCTTGTGCTTCATTTTAAAACAAACTGATTTGACTTTTTAATCCAGTGCCTCAGCAACAAATGCTGCCTTTGCTCCTAAGAAAAATGAGAGAGGGGTTTTGTCTTTTTTCCCCCCTCCTCTTAGGAGATGAGAAACCATTGGAAATAGATGTAGAGAACAACAAAATCTGGGTACCTTTCTCCTTTTGAATTCTTTTAAAAAGACATCTGGACGGGTTTATCAATTGCAGGGGGTGAGCAGGGTCCCGGCCACCAGCTGAGCCGTCACAACCAAGCAGAGCTTGCAAGGAGCTGCAGGCGCGACTGCGCGTGCCAGGCTGTGAGGGTGGTTTAATGCAAGGCAGTCAGGACAGCTCAAGCCCAGGAGAAAGGCACGTGCGAGTACAGCATGTAAAACTACGCTGGGAGCTCTTCCACTCTTCCAATTTCTACAACTACTTACTCTGGTTTTTCCTCTGTATCTCTGCAAGATGCATTCACATTTCGCTGGAATGGGTGGGACGACTTTGCTAACTTCAGCAGGCTTTTCAGCAATCCCTAACCACATAGCAAATGCTGTTACGTATCGCATACAATACGTCTTTTGAAAGCAGTTCCAAATTCTTGCTGACAATGTCAGGAAACTGATGAATGATTCTGAAGAAAAAAAATGCACAGTGTAAAGCAGAACTATATCATCCTTAGTATTTCCACGAAATCTTATTAAATAGCATCCTTTATGGCAAGCTTAATATGTCGTAACACGGCTGGCTTTTTAACAGCCAGCTAATATCATCTCTTAGGAATTTATTATGAGTGTACTATGTCCTGTAACATTTTTTATGTCAGGTTGTTAAGCGTAGCAACTAGGATGTGTTGAGCACACATTTGTGAATGAAAGATTAATTTCACACTGACATTTGCAACTCGAAGGGAGGTAAAAAGAATATTATCATTATCCCATGTCATTAGCAGAACTGGCATTAGCACATGCAGAGGTCTGCAGGAGATAACAAATGCTTGCAATGAAGCCTTTTCCAGTCGGGAGGTGACTTAAACGCTTACAGTTGCTTTTAAAAAAAGAAATGCACAACCCCCATGTTGTATTTTTAATGCCCAGCATACATTTCCCTCTGATCCATCTTTCCATCTGTTTGCTCAGTTTAATTGCTCCGTCGTGGGTTTTATACTGTGTTTCTCACTGTATTATTTTAATGATCCTTCGACTGAGTCAGCCTGCAAGAATCCCATAAACTTCAGTGACACTGTGGGCGATGCGGATGGGCACAACCCGGGCTGCAGCCTCACTCGCGTTTCCTCCGGCAGCTCTCGGGGGAAGGCAAACCGTGGCAAGAGTTGACCTATAAAAACTGGCAGCAGCTTGAACGGAGCCCTACGAAAGCGGGCATCGAAAAATGGAGAGGAAGCACCGCAGATAGGTCTCGATAGTCCTGCCGATAGACATTTTCCAACCGCTTTCCCAGCCCGACGGGGCCGTTCCCGCTCGGGAAGCGTGCAGCGGCGATGGGCTGCTCCGCGGAACGTGCACCAGAGGCTGCAGCAGAAACAACAGGAGACAGGAGGGGAAGGAGAGCCAGTTAAAACATGTTTTCAATCAGCTCCACTATGCAGACAAGGAGATGCATGTTACATAAATGGACTGAGCCAACCCAGAAACGAAAACACGTTCGGCAAGGGAGTGAAGGGAAGAAGAGCAGTTTCACCTGCTGCTCCCCTTAGGAGAAAGCTGCTGGCGGAGCAGCGCGTCGCGGGTGGGGAAGGACAGGTAAAGGGCCAGGCTGGGCCCGGTGCGGCTCGGCAGGTTTATTCGGGATGCTCCCTGCTGCTCGTGGCGCTGCATCCAGCTCTCCCGCGTTGACACTATAGCGTTTCGGCTCCAGAAGCGTGTGAGGAGCCAGTGTGGTGTCCACAGCATCAGCCGTGTTGCCCGGTGTAGGGTTGTTTCACAGACGTGTCTAATGGTCACAACAAGTCATTCTGCTCTGTTTCTGCACCATTCATTTCTAATTTTTTTCCCCCCAAATAATTAGGGATGCTCGAGCAATGTGGAGCCTCCAGGATGCACATGCAAGCGCACGGTGTCCCCGCAGCTCCGGTGCTGGGGCCAGGGAGTGCTGGTGCCCATACCGGTGGCCACAGCAGCCCCGTGACGTGCGGGAAAGGTGGGTTGCAGCCCCCTGGACATCGCGGGCAGGAGGGGACGTTGCCACCTTCGCCTCGGGGCTGTGGCTTGTGAGAGGCTCAGCCTGGTAGGTTGCCTGTGGAGCACCATGAGATGAGATGGGACGTGGAGCTCGGTACCCAAATAACTGGAGAGAGGGCAATTGAGGTTTGAGCATGTCCTGGTGGGGACTGAATGCTTTCTACCAGCTAAACGTCTGGGAGGAAGGAGGGGGGCTCCGTTTTGATGTTGCACACTCTGACACAGCTTTGCCCGCTCCAGTAGGTCTTACACGCCTGGTTTATACTGACACAGTTGAAATCTGAATCATGCCTATTATTTATGCATTTGTATTAGTAGTCATTTTGCTTTTTTTCTAAAACTCACCATAAAGAACAGACAGAGAAAGATATAAGTAACACATTTTCAAATGTTCCTTCCTAGTGAATTACTTGGCCTGACATTGGAAATGAATTATTTTCCATTGTACCAGTGACCCCTGTTGTGTGTTCTATTAACACCACATGTTAAACTTTTATATTTTTAGTAAACCATGACCTTGTACATTCTCTGTCATTTCCCACTGGCATAAGTACAACACATGTGGTATGAAAGCTAACGGTTTTCATTTGTATACAGTACTTTTATATCTTAGGCTTGTATGAAAGCATGCAGGTCATGGTAATCAGGGCATCCTAGGATTTTACCAGTTACAAACAGTCACAACAAAGTGTATGTGTTTTCAAAAAAACATATTTTTGGCATAATGCGCTCTTATGTGTTGTGCAAATCCAGATGAAAATGGGATCTTGAAAGGCTGTGTTAAATTTTTTGATTGTGCTAATCCAAACAACTGTCTCCAACACATGCACAAGCAGAAGGAAGTCTATAAAATGTCAGGTTTGTCCTAAATATCTGCAGAACAAATGTGGCTCAGGAACATGACCTAGGGTGTAGAACTCTTAAGATAAAAGATGATGTCACATAGGTTTGATATTTTATTTCATCAAATGGCAACATTGTTTCAGTCATCTAAAAAATGATGGATGATTCATGAATAGAGCCCAGGGTATGGAAGAAAGAAAATCCTTTCCAGTTGCCTAAATATTTCTTTTTTTCCTCTTTTTTTTTTTTTTGTAGCCTGGACTGTTTAGATCTGATTTTTAGGCACATTGGTGCTATCACAGCAACTGCCTGCTTACTCACACGCAGAAATGTGGTTACATGTGTAAACACTGACCTAAGTGGTCATTTGTGCTTTTTCACCGAAATCCAGCCTGCTCCGTATGCGCTTTTCAGTACTGATCCTTCTCCTTTTCTGGGCTGATCTGCAGAGCTTTCTGAGTCACTATTGTTTCCAATGAGAACTCATGTTAAAAGGAGGAAAAAGAAATAGTTTAAGGTTACACTCAGTCACTTTTCTGGACTCAGGTCAGGACATGCAGCATCATTCAGCACCAAGGGCATGGCAGGTCTCTGTGACTCAGAATAGTGGCAGTGAATGAAATGGGAAAAAAGACCAAAAATGGATAATTTTCCCCTTATCTGATAGCACTTGCTTCCCTCTTACCAGTTGGGCCTTGGTGATTTCTCTGCCTGCGTGTTTCCAAGCTGTGCCCTTTTTGCACTGTAGACATCAAGAGTTCAAACCAATGGATATGTCTGATGGAAAACTTCCATACAGTCACTGTGATTAAACATGCAGTCATTGCTGTTGTGAGGTTGTATTTCCAGAAAGTTGGACATGCAGAAGATATAGGACAGGATAGTTACCTGGGAACATGGAGGCCACCAGCCTGGAGACAGTCTTGTAGCCAAGCTTTGAGAGACATGGCTGGTAGGACACGGATGGGGATCCTGCAGACAAGGACAGATTCCAGCTGTGGGATCCCTGGCAGAAGCACAGCATGGCCATTCCCTCAGTCTCCCTGTGCCACACAAGGGAGGAAAAAAGGTGTTTTCTTTTTTTTTTTCCCCTTCCCTTGGAAATAGTCTCCTACCCTGTCCTTGACAGGTTCTTAGTGCACAGGGCTGCCCTCGAGCACACGCTTTGCTGTGGGCAGCTCTCGTGGTACCTACGTCTGCGGGAATCCTTCCCAGCCCTCTTCCAAATTGGCTGCGCAGTGTAACCAGCCTTTGACATCCTCCTTTGGGAGAGAGCCCATGAGCTCTTTGCTCTCCTGTATTTTCCACCCATCACCTGTGTATTGGAAGTAACCCCGAGCACTTAGGCTATCCTGGATCAGTGGTGGGAACCCAGCCAGTTCTCTCGTGTGTCCCGTGCCCCGAGATGCTGTCTCAGACTTCGTCTCAGCTGGCAGCTTTGCGTTACAACATGACATAATTCTGTTTGCGATGTAACGCCATGTCTGCCAGCACAAACTTGCAATGCTTGGTTCGGGTTCAGCCGGGCTCAGATTTTATTTATGACAAATAATTATTGGCTCAGCAATCCCGTAAGGATTCTTTTTGTCTCCTCTTTGTGCCATGGCTGTTCAGTAATGATCTGAGAATTTCCAACATAAAAGAAACACTCCCCTGGTAGTAAAACCTTAAAACAAACTTGCATTTACAGTCGTCCTGTGTGGTAAGGCTTTTCTCTTTGATTTGCCTTTTAGGATTTTGCCCACGGTGGTGTTTAAAGCTCTCTCAGCCCTCAGGTCAGAAAACAAACAAAATTCCCTCTGTGCTGGGCTGCGAGGACCCAGGTAGGCGGCGAAGGAAGGTGGCGTAAACACCAGCGCGCTCGGAGGCCACCTCGGCCCGTGGGCAGGCTTTGTCCTGCGGTCACCCCGTGCCCTGAGCTGGCCAGGCTGTGACGTGATTCCTCAGCACGGAAATAGCATGGGATTCCCACGTGCCCTGCCGAACGTCCCATTTCCTTATCCCTGCGCGGCCCTACACACCCGCTGCTGGCCGGCTCCGCAGCAGTGGTTTCAACCCCTTGGGACTGACCCGGTTCTACCATCCCCTTGATTTTTTGGGGGCCGTGCTCTCAGGAGTGCCATGTCCTTGGTGTGCTGAAGTAAGCCATGTCTTCCCCTCCAGATGACTTGCTTGATTCTGATTTTGGCTTTAATCTGCCCAGAAAACAGCAGCGTCACTCTTATGCCAAGTCCTTGCAGCCTCGGAAAGCCCATGATGGAGGAAAAGCTGATGTACTGACAGAAACAACCAGAAAAACAAATTCTTTCACGGCTCCCAATTATAACTGGTTAAATACTTATAAATAATGGGATTTTAGCATGTCTGCTTTGTCATGACAAACAAAACAAACTTGATTTATCTCGTGGGTTTGAAATTGTGACTTGTTGGAGATGGAGGAAACTGTCCCCTCGGCAGAGTCTGAAAAGAAGGGCAGAGAGAACGTCATCACGAAAGGAGAAAGGAATGAAGAGGAAGTGCAGCAGAGAGAAAAAAAACAAACTAAGGAGATTACGGGCAAAAACAAAAACAAAACCAAGGAGGAAATAGGCAGCAGAACTGTGGAGATGTATTAAATGCCGGGTGCATGTCCCTCCGGGACGTGTATTTCTGCGTGTAGGAGGGGTCATAGCGTTTTTCACTTCCTAATACGTATTTCAGGTCGCCTTTACTTGGAACACTGAAATTATTAAAAAGAGAAGAAAAAGCTGAATCACTTTTGACAAAAAGAGGCATAGACTAAAATTATAGGAAAGAACTGTTTATTAAAGGAAGCCAGCCTGGGAAACTGAATAAATCCTGCAGCTATGAAATGTTGCTCAGCCGCTGATCTGCATGAACACGTGTAGCAGACTGATTAGAGCTTGCCGTTAATTCTTAAAGCTGCCCTGCTGCTGAGGGTCCCTGGGAAAAAGTGGAAGGATGTGAACGTTTCTTATCCGGGTCGCCAGGTTCACAGAGATGCTAACTTACGCTGTGGCCTTTCCGACAGCCATTCATGGAGTGAAGTCATCCCCAATGAATGCAAAGCTAAGATCGCATCCGTTGGCCACCTCGGCCGAGGGGCCAGAGATAGCCCCGGTGCTGGCAGCCAAGTCCGATGACGGGTTGTCCTGGCGCAGGAGCTGGAACTCCTTGGAGAGGGCTTGCGCTGATGCCGAGCTGATGTGGCAGGAGGGGCTGGACGTGATTCATGACGGACCCTGTGTCTCGGGGTTTTCCGTATCAGCCGCACCCCCTGGGTGCCGGAGCTACCCCTAATCCGTCACCGCGACGGGCCGGTGGGTGCCCTCCAAGCGCAGCGCTCTGGCTCCCGGCGAGCGCGTATGAAATGACACAAACCACACCAGGACTTGATGAATAACAGACCATCAAGTCAGACAGACACTGGCTGGCTTTTCCACTGTAGCTCTCCCCCTGCTATTATTTATATACCATTTCACTTGCTTACATGTAACTTAAAACCAGCCCAATGTCAGCAGCCCAATCCAAGCAGCAGGCCAATTAGCCTGAAGTAGCCCTCGCTTTCTTTTTCTTTCTTTCTTTCTTCCTTTCTTTCTCTCTCTCCCTTCACTTTTCCACACCGGAATAAGGCTGACTACTGTTAGACATCCCAGGTTTTGGCTGAGAAAGGCCTGTGTGCCAATTCAGTGGCTGAATATGGGCCCTGTTTATTTTTTCAGAGTGGCAATTTCCAAGGGGTTGAAATAGTTGTTCAAATTAGCGTAAAGAATTTAAACCACAGAAAGCTTCTTTCACCTTGTTCTTCAAAAAGCCAGTTGTTTTCCAGCGCGCCGGCTCCTTCCAGCCTGCCTGAAAGCCTCAGTTTGCATCTGGGCATAGAAATCACAACGCTTTGTCCCCGGAGCGACGCTCCGGCAGGTTTGGTCCCTCTGTCCACCAGTGTCCGCCGATGCTCCAACACCTGCCAGGGAGAACATTGAAGCCATCCCTCAAAAAGGCCAAGGAAACCAGGCGAGCTGGCAAATAGTGAGCACGAGTGACATGCTCTTGCGCTCCTAGAGGAGGATGCCGAGCGGATAACAAATCCCTACCTCGTCGCAGACAGGAGTAAACATCCCGTTCAGGATTGATGGCTTCGAGCAGCCCTGTGCAATGTCAGGGTGGAGAGGAGCAAAGCTTTCCGACAGCCTTGGATGATGGCAGGCCAGGTTGCCTTCCCGTGGACAAAAAGAAGTAGGAATTCCCTAGCAATCTGCCTTCAGTCAGCAGGGTAGAATGGGGTCCTTAATATCTGCTCCCAGCAAGTCCTAGAGCCTTTCTCCACCGGATAACCACTTCTCAGTACCAGCCTGTTAGCGAGTTTGCATTGCAGGCAAAGGATTTCATTTTGTGTCAGGCTGTTTGCCTTGTTTTGGAAAATGAACGGCCGATAAGCAATCTGGAACCCGAAAGGTTTGGTTCAGTTACTCAAAAGTTGCTTATTTAAATTCTAAGCCAAGGTCTCTTGAGTCAGCAAAACTCAGCGGGAACTCTCATAAAAATAGGGTCTCTTTTGAAAATTCACATGCTTCCTGTTTGTGCAAATGCTGTGAGAACTGGCTTTCCCATGGTATGTCTGCGCTGGAACCAGGAAATAGACGGGAATTTGGAAACAAGAAATAATTGCTAAAAAAAAAGAAAGAAAGAAAGAGAGAAAAAAGATAATTGCATTTCTTTTTCTCTTTCCAGCTGAAAGAAAGTTTTGTTTAGTTTCTCATTCTGTCTAAGTCAGCTGACCTTGACTAGGGCCTGGCATTGCAGTCAGGCATGGATAGAGGGTCTCCACTTTGCATTGCTCCAGTCCAGCCCCTTGCAGCTGGTTCTGGAAGCCAAGTAAATGTGCTGGAGCGGCACCATCCTAATGAAACATAAGGCTTTCTCCTTGAAGTTGGATCTCATGGAGAATGAATCCTGCTGTGAAAGGGGATCCAGCCCACTGCTCTCTGCAAGTATTCCCATGTCCCTGTGTGCTGCACTTGCAGCAGTGGCAGCCGTATATACATTGAGCGAAGATTGCTAGAGACGAATTGCACTGGCAGTCTCATACGTAGTCTTGAGGCAAACAGGAGGTCTTCCCAGCATTTTTCCTTGCATTTAAATCAAAATTTCCTGAGGCTTTTAACAGCCTGACAAAACAGAGGGAAAAACAAAAACACCCCGCAAGCTTGTTAGCAAGTGGGCTGGCTTTAATTTCAGAGGGTGGATTCTGATGTAAAATCCCGAGGAACTCCACTCAGCCCAGAAGAGTTCCTCCAGATCGACTTGAGCATAATTGACATCATCTGGCTATTTTTCCTTCATCGTAAGTATCCAGACAATTGACTATTGAGTCTGAACAAACATATAAACCTCAGAATGCTTACATTGTTAATATGGATGAATATTTGTGAATAATTTTATTGTTTTCTTTTTCACTTCCACCATGGCAACAATCAAATTTATGCTTTTTGGGCTATCCACTAGAGTCTGAGAATATATTTTGTATTGAGAATATTTAGTATTTTGATCAATTTAAATTTATAAGATGAAAAGCATTTATGTTTTGGCAAGATCACCTTGGGCAAATTATTAGCTGCGGTTGTTGTTTAGTGCACAGATAAAGAAAGTATGTCCACAGTTTAAAGTCCCAAGGCCTCTAAACACATCAGTCTTATTTTTTTCCCTGAACTTTGAGTCTTCCTAGAAGTTTTCTAGAAATTATGTCATCAGGAGACAGTATATACACTATGTTTCTATTTCAAATTCTGGGAGAGAATCCCCCCAAAGGGCTGTAACAGAACAGTAGGAATATACAAATGGTGACTTTCCTGACATTAATGTGTGCAGAACTGTGATTTTATGAGAGCTGTGGGATTGCAAAGGTGTTGTATAGCAGTTCAGCAGCTTGGCAGAAAGAGAGAGACCGTGCACGAGTGAGATGATGAAGAGGCAGCTGGTAGCCACGCTGGAGACCCGTGCGCACAGGAAGCAATGCCTGCTGCACCGCGAGGGATGTGCTGGCGGTGGGGAGCCCCTTCGTGCCCCCAGGAGCCGTGCATGCTTCTTGTGCAGCACAACATAACCTCCTGCATCTCCATGAAACCCCCTGGGGATCATTTGGGGATATTTGGGATGCAGAAGACCTCAATTTCCCTCTGAGCTAATTGACTTTTCGGCTGTTTCTGCATCAGCGAAGCTTAGGAGGAGGTGAGGCTTGAGAAGTCTTTCAGTGACTTAGTTTTAAGGTCCAGGCAGAGGAAGGCATTTGTCTAGGACACTATCAGATACCTTCATATGAAACCCTGTCTTTGAAATGAATTGACTGATACTGATGGAAGTCAGGCACAAAAGCACTTCAGCTGCTTTCTAAGCTGCCCGGGAAACCCTCTGCTTATTTTGGTGCCCAGGTCTCATGGGTGGAGTCCTCAGCTCCATGTTCATTCTGAGGTGAGAGACAGAGGTCAGCTTTATTTGGTAGAGCTTTTTCTGGGAGGTCTCACACCAGCCCGACCCCAGGGGACTGAGTTGCCCATATTTCATCTCACGATGTCACATCTGTACCTGAGGCACCTGCATCACAGTGGTAGGTATGATACAGAAATTATGGGCAACCTGTGCAGCAACAGCTGGCAGCCGGATGTGGTCTCCCACAGCGCCTAAAACACTGTGGAGACAACTGAATCCAACAGCAGAAGCCCACATCCCTAGGACTCTCCCCCTGTCCTTCACCCCAGCTCTGCCTTTCTCTCTGTTTCTCATCTCGCCGTAGGAACAGCTCAGCCTTGGCTTGATCTGGCTGCAGTTGTCCATCCTTATGGCTCCAAGCTTGACTTTGCTTGCACTGCTGAGAAGACACAGCTCTGACAACAGTCCCAACACTTCTACCTGTTTAACAGCAAATTCAGCCTGGGTGAGTTGTAACCACTGAACTTACAAGTGGATGTTGCCTGTGCATAAGGGTTTGTGGGTCTGCTGCCCTGCTTGTCTCAGAAATCCAGCATGTGTGACATATCTCCACAATTCCCCCTGACGCTGACATTTGTCACACTGCTTCCAGCAAAATGTCCCATTTTCAGTTTGATTTAAAGTCCATTAAAGCCTGCGGGAAACCTTCCATCTAGGGACTCTGGGATTAGAAAATCTCTAAAATGGGAATGAACTTTTCAAGCCCATCTGCTGCATAAGGATTCAATTCTGCTCCCATTGGAATCCCACAGGTAGCTGGATTAGATGGGTATAATCATAGTGCACCGAGTCCTTAAGCAGCTAGTTGTTTCACAGCAGTGCCTTAATGAAGACTAGTAGAGTCCAAAAAAGTAAAGCTCACAGTAGATGAAAACAGATGTGTTGCGTGCAAGACATGTAAAGCTATTCTCCTCCTCTACCCACCTGTTGTGGTGTTACGTGGATACCACACTTTGAGAAAGATATGGAGATCTGAGGCAAAAACGGGTCATGATGCCAGAACTGATGAAGGTTTAGCGAACTTGACCTTCAAGGGAAGACTGAACTTTGGATCATTCACTTGAGGGCAGTAATTTTTCAACTTTTTTGTCCAGTGGACTTGTGGCCCTTTGGTGAATATAAACCCACTGAAAATCCTTGTTTTTCTCACCTACATTGCAAGGAAACCTTAGACACAGTCCAAATGCCCTCAAGCCTTTGGATTACAGGTTTAAAGAAAGAAGAGAGGTTAGATGTGGAGCTGCTTGCTGCAAAGAGTGCTGAGTAAGAAGGAACGAGTTTAAATGTCAATGTGTTTGACATTAGGAGACATATTTCTCCCGTAATGATAGTTAAGTGCTGAAAGCCTCCCCTGCCGTACTGTCGCTATTAATGTAACTCGATAGTTGTACTGCCAACCCCTTACCTTGACTGCCAGTGACAACCTGGCTGGACCAGGAGAGCGCAGCTGAACATCTGCCTGTCCACGAGGCTGACTGTCCCTCTCCCTCTGAACTCGGGAAGTCCACCAGCAGCAACCCCATCCCTGGCTTCCTTCTGCCCTTGCTTCCACCCATTTCTCCTGCTGCAGGTGGTGAAACAGCCCATCATCGTTGGAGGACTCCAGTTGGTACATAGGAAGCAAACGAGCTGGTACAAGTGGTCAGATGGGATACAGAGAAGGAAGAATCTCAGTGCTTTTACTAGATGATGGTGACTTCTGTTTCAATCTTAAAGATAAGTATCTTGCCTCAGAGACACAGCAAGAGGCTAGAGGGCAAAGGCTGGGGTAAAAGAAAGCATATATCAGTAACTACCAGTAAGCTAATCTATGCACTCAGACATGTTAGAAGATACCAGAAGTATTAGTGAAACCATTCCTTCATTTCAGCTTTCTAAGTAACAGTCTCCAAGCCTTATCAAGCAAAGATTTCTAAGGTTTACAGATATCTACTTTTTTCAACAGCAGCGAGAGAGAGGGAGAAGCTCCATATTTTCACTTTTAATTGCCCTCACCAGCTATCTACCAAATGTCAATTTTGGCTGCTGTTGGAGCATATTTCATAACATAAACTTGTGGGTGAGAGACAGACTTTTTTACCCTATGGTTCACTCCCAATGCCCTGTGAATACCCGGAGGGAAGGAGTATACAGTAGTTAGCCATACTGGTTTGATAAAACTCGCTAATAACACCCTGAACGTATGGGTGGGTTTAACATTCTCAAACCGCACTACATACCAGCCTGTGTGACATATGTTCCAAATAAAATTGGCCTAGTTTTACTCCTAGAAGGATATGATTAGAAGAGGTGGGCTACAGTGGTTGCCAGGCCAAAGCTTTGGTGTAAGGTCATACTGTGAGGGCCTTGTTGGACAGTAAGTTATTTCTTCCAGTCTCTACATGTTGTTTGGTTAGGAGATCTCCCAGTTTTGGGGACTAATATAATGAAACCTCCCCTCAGCCAAAGCTTTTCAGTTGGTTCATTCTCCCCCCATTCTTCATACCTTTGCCCCAAGAACTGTCCCGGATCCCTGAAGGAGAGATGCCCCGCCGTGGCCTCCTGCTCTAAACCACGGAGGGCAGGCTGAGCTGCTCGCCGACATGGGGAAGGCTGCCTGCTTGTGCCCACAACGTCTGGCAGGGAGGAATCGGCTGCGTCCTATGGGCCAGAGCCAGGATGGAGGGAAGAAAAGTCCTCTGCACCCCTCCATTAAGTCTGTGCCTCCGTAGCCACACACCGCACTGTCTTTCTGGGAACATTGCAGCATGCACACTACCCTTTAGGCATTATATTTTACCGAGGCTGGACCCTTCCTATCTCCAGACACCACATATAATACAACCCGGGGCACGCTTTGCAAACGTGGTGGGGACGTTACTATCCATCCTCTTAGAAGATGCAGTAGTCGAAGCACTGAAGGTGCTGTTTGCTCACGAGCATGGTGACAAGAGGCACGTACGGGGAAGTTCCTTGTGTGCCGGAGATCCTTTGTGTGCTGGTGGTAGTCCTGGCATGCTGCAGAGGAATCCAGTCCATGTGGTTGATGGACAGCGCAATAGGATGTTAATGAAGGCATTGGTCAAAATGATATTAACAAAGCTTTTTATTTAGAAATGCAAAGATTTATTGTAAATGGGCATCATTACAGTCTACAGTCCATTTTGTTCTAGTTCAGACCAAGGCCCTGCACTTTTGCTAATTCAGGTGTATTCCAATTTTTTCCTCTGCTTACATTTCCTTTCTGAAGGCATGATCCAGGACCCACCAAAGGCAAGAGTCGTTTTTCTGCTTAAATGCAATCTTAGATGAAAGCCATATCACATTTTGTTGTAAGAGGATCAGACAAGCAAGAATTAAAGACCTACATTTCAGCAGCATTGCAAAAAACCCCAAATAGTTAAATTCAAAATGTTAAATCCCAAACGTACAAAAAAAAAATCCCTGCAGCCATAGCAATACCCTGAACTCTGGAGATATAACAAAGCAGTACACTTGGGATTCTTTATATATGCTGCCATCAGGTGTTTGATTCTCTAGGATATGTCAGATACAAGCGCTGAGGTTTTGCTTGGCATTTGTATAGCTTTCCTCGCGTGCGGTGGAGGTGCAGCTGCTTTGCATGAGTGCAGATAACTCAGACTCACAGGAAACCAGCGGGATGAGGACCTTCTAATCGCTGCGCAATGGATCCATTGAGTTCATGCAAGTTTTTTGAGGGTCTACAGAAGGCAGCTGTTTGCCTTCAGCGCGGCTGTGTATGGAGGTAGGTCTTATTGCCGCAGAACCCCATAGGAACCGCATACACACATTGATACCGACAGTAAATGCACCCGTGAGTTGACTTAGTCACGGCTAGGCTGAGCCGTCCAAGGAAAGCCTACAGAAGGGAAACCTCACAGCGATTAGCTTCGCCATACTCTGAAAGCAGGAGGAACTGAAAATGGTGCTGAATAACTGTTATTTCCTAGGTGTTGACAGAAGCAACCATCTCTTGCCATTTTCTCTTTTCCTGAATACTAGGAGGGCGATCCTTGAACTTTTTACTCAGATGGTGAAATTCCCTCTGGAGGGCTGTGCGGCTTTAAAGATTTGACCCTCTGTTTTTACAAGGGAACAAATGGCAGTGCTTTTTAAAAAAAAAAAGGGGGGGGCAGGAAAAAAAAGAGTCAAAAGGAAAAGAGAAGCCTTTTCAGCTTAAACTTTCTACAAAGCCAGTTCTGTGGGATTTGGTTTTTTCTTATCTTTTCCCTCCCCACTTTTCAAAGTTGAGGTTACCTTCAGAGGGAGGAATTTGGGACTTCAGGGCGTAGGTGACCACTGCCGACCCGGACTCGGGGCAGCTCTGCGCTGTCGTGTCGGCCCAGCTGGTTAGCGTTACTGGTGATCGCCGTAGTGAGGACCATCGCTGACAAAGTCATTCTTCTACTGCGCGAGCGCTGCGGGCTCTGCAAAGCGTGGGGCGCACCACCGAGCGCCGACACGGGAGCAAAAAGCCGAGAGATGGCTGCAAGACCAGCAGTTTCAGGTTCGCACCGCGAACTCGCTGGGAAGGGGAGCGGGCTATCAATAAATTCACGTATCCAGAGGAGCTGCACTGAAAACCTCAGCACACTTTCTGTTCGCCACAGTGGAACATTCATTCTTAAAAGGAACTTAAAGAGGCAAAGCTTCATTTCCTGAGATTTAAGGAACTTTATTAAATTTTCCCCCTCCCCTTTACTGCATTAAGAGTTGGCAGAGGCTTTTGAGCAGGAGAAACAGCTATAGTGTGAAAGGGCTTTTTAGAAACAAATCCAAACAATCATTAACCTTATAAAGGGAAACTCAAGGGGAGGAAATTTTCAAGCCATTACAGGTCCACCGTTATCTAAGGTGTACAAATGAAAGTTCTTTCTCTTTACTCGCTGCACAGTAACGGAAAGCGTTTTCTATCTCAGAAACCCCATGGATTGCACAAAGAAATGACCACAGGAAGTGGTTTGGAACAGCTTCTGGTCGTCTAACCCTCATCCAAAACTCTGAATGCTGAATGTTATTGAAATTAATTCATGGTCAATAGAAATGCCCCTTAGATAAATAGGAATGTTTAGCACCTTCAGGAGAACTTGAGCAGCCAAAAAAAAAAAAAAAAAAGCACCTTTGAAGAACTGGATTTTAATGGTGCCATGTTCTTCCATACATCCCAGCAGGGCAGGTCAATTTTATTTTTCCTCTGATTTCTCTTTGTTGTAGCTTAAATGTGCAAGAGAAAGACAGAAGTTCTCTGAGGTGAAGCCAGCAGCAGGATGCAGGAACCAGGTCATCAGCTTTCTCGGCCAGATTCTGCATCCATGTAGGTGCCTTGGAGAACATCGATAGTAGAAGGAAACCACTGCTCTTCTCAGCTGTAATGGAGTGCATTCATAACGGGTGTGTGTGTGTGCATCGGTCCTCAGGAGCCCTGCCTACCTAGCACAGACAATGACGCATCTGTACATCTAAAATATATTACTCCTATCGTAAGTGATGCATTCGTTAGAATGCGAACATGTAATTAGCACTCGTATCTGTTGGCAGCCCTTTCCCTGCACGCTGCGGCTGGTGTAGCAGAGCCTCTTCTGAGAGTTATTTAGGTGACGCTCCCACCCGTTATGCCACAAGGCTGCTGACACTGAGTACAAGCTGCAAAACATGGAAAACTGTTTGTTTTATGTCCTGCTGTAGTGACTGGATTATAAAGGCTTTTCCTTAAGCTTGCTTTTTCTGGGAGTTGTCCTCCCTTAACTCTAAGACAGTCTGCTGTAGGTATCTCCGCTTACTCCTAGGAGGAATGGGATGCATCAGGGTCGAGGTGTCAAGGCAGAGGGACTGTCCATCAACAGCAACCTCCTTCCCATAGCAATTGGTGGCCCCCGATTCTTCCCCAGCTTTGGATTTACCTTGCTCTGATTTCAACCACAGCTCGAAGGACCATCCACCTGCAAAAGGAAGCTTTCCTGCCAGTTACTTACACTATCAGCAGATAGTTTGGCATCAGCTTCTCAAAAAAAAAAAAAAAAAAAAAAAGATTGTTTTGAAAGTTTGTGGCTACGTTTGCTTGCCTAAGCTTAGATACGTATCACAGCAATTAACAGCGCTGCAAGTCCCCTCTGGAGATACCTGCGCCTCTGAATCACATACTTCATGCACTTTCGTCCACTGCTGTAGCTGGAGAAAGGGAATCAGCATATGTGTATCATTAGCCATTTCCCCCTTTATGAAAGTAATAAGGTTTTTTAGCATTGTGAAATGCTTTTCTCTAAGGCTGGTACATAAAGCTTTGATTATCCCTCAGTGCATTTCACTCCATCAAATATGAAAACCATAGATTTCCTAGGCTTTAACTTGCAGTCAATTCAGAACACTTAACCAAACATTTTCTGTAATGAAAAAACATACGGGCTAATAGTTAGAGAAGGGGACTGGAATCAGGTCCCTGGGATTTTGTTTCCATTTCTGCCACTGACTTGCTGTAGCTTTGGGCAAGTTATTTAGTTTCTTTGTGTCGTCTTGCTGAATCATAAAATGCGTCTTGCGAATGTCAGGAGAATTTACGTTTGTGGCGATTCCCCAGCAAACAGCGCTATAAACTGCGGTTTGCTCATTGCTTTGTTGTACCTTGCGCAGCAAACGTTGCTGTTTATTGCAGTCCCGCTCCGCGTCTCCCAGCCTGCTGCTATAAATGTTACACATCTCCGACGGGGTCGACTAGATCTGAGCGAGTCCTGAATATGCAACTGCCAGATGGAGGCCGAGCTCTGATCCTCAGCGGTGTAAAAGCCGTTCCAGGGGCCTAAAAACACGCTGGCCGTGGGCAGGGTGACCAGTTGCACCGGAGGACCTGTGCAACGTCCCGCAGACTTCCCGCTCTTCTCATTTTCACCGGGACGGCAGCCCTCCCCGCACCCGGCCTCGAGGCTGGGCAAATGCAAAAAATGACCTTTTTTTTTCCCCCCTCTGACTCCCACCTTCGGCTGAATGATAACCCAGGAGCCTGTCAGACTGCGCTAGTCTGCAACGAGTTTGGCAGCGGTTCATCGCTTATGCATTCAGAAATAGCAAGTGAACTGTTAACTCGCCAGTCTTAATGAATATCCAACTTGTCACAAGCTCATAGGTCACAGGAGAACTGCTGTAATGCATAGGATTATTTTACTCAAATTGCACCTTTTGGTGAAGTTTGTCCCAGGACAGCAATAGAAAGAAATACTGTATTTTAGACCTGAGATACTCTGGGACAGCTCTCTGACAGTGTCTTACATAATTTTAGCTCTATAACTTGTCTGCTTTTTGCCACTGGAAATAATCCTGCATTTTCACAAACACTGATTTTAATGTTTTTTCATATAAATTTTAAAAAAATGCCTGTTGGGATTCTACTTTTTTTTATTATTGTTCTTAGAAAGTCACTGAGAAAATGAAAGAGTTATTGTTAGGGGTTAAGCAAAGTGATGGAAATCCATTCCAGCTGAAAGCTGGCGAGAGATCTCAGCCTGCAAGCAGAGTTTGTCATTTTTCCCTGCAGATTAAGAAAAAAAATACATTTGGCTATGTTTAACATTGAGGAATGCATAAAAAAGGATAGGGAGAGACAGAGAAAAAAATATGTTTGCATGATTTTTGGGAATCTAGCAACTTCAAAACAGCACCGTGTTGTGACCTGTTGTCATGAAAAGAAACAACAACAAATAAATCAGCCAACGATTCGTGAGGTTCATCACAGCACTACCGTGTAGCAGCTTTTTATAGCTTTGAATTGTCCCGAAAAATCTCAACCCGTGGTATGCACAGTTCCCAACATGATGGCGTACCATTAAAAGCAATATTGGGATACATTCCCAGTGGATTTTTACTACCTCTATAATTTAGGTTAGGAATATCTGTTGAAGTCGATGGTGCTGCCTTGTATTTTGGTCTAGCCCATGACATAGCTACTTAAAATTACTACATATGATTCACAGACTTTACGATCCCATGGGCTTATATGGTGCCAAAGAAGGTTTCTCTGACTTGTCTGCTAGTAACAGGCACAAGTTTTTATTTTTATTTGCTTTATGCTACTGTTCACAAAGAAAGATGGAGCTCTACCAATTTGTGTGCGAGCGGCTAAAAACTGAGCAATTCAAGAGATCTCCTGGTGCTGAGCCGTCCGGGTGCCACGGCATCTCAGCGGGCGCCAACGTGGATGTTGGCCTGCTTTGCATTGCCGGACTGGGCCTTTCCAGCTTTTGGATGTTGTGAATCTGGATCCTTAGGCATCCCCCTCCCAAACGATCCCCCATCCTTAGCCTGGCAGAGCAGCGGACAGCAGCAGAGCAGGGACCCCGGGACAGACTTTGCTGCTGCCAGAAACACCTAGCAAAGCCTTGCACAAATCTGCCCCCTTCCCCTTTCTTCTTCCTTTCCTTTGCTCTCCTTTTCTCAGCAGCTTCCACTGTGCTTGTAGCTCATCAGAGCTGCAAAGCTCAAACATGTTTTTACATATAACTAACTAACGGAGCTGAATTCTTGTTCCTGCCACTACCCCCAAATTTGGCTCAGATAAACTGTAAAGCGGCACTGGCAAATCCAACAAAAGTGATACATGACTGTTCACTTGACGTTTGAGATAAATACGCTTACAGCCTTGCTTTTGTTTTCTGCTATGGTTCCTTAAAAGGAGTTTATTGGCAGCGAAGTCTGTGGGAGCAGCAAGTTTGCAACAGCCATGGGATTTCCACAGAGGAAGAATTTCACATTCACAATCAAGAGTGTTTGCATCAGGAATGTTTTTTTCCTAAATGATTGCACTCAATCAGAACACAAGACAGCCCTGGGGGACCTCAGTGTCCAGTCAAAACAGCTCAAATTTCAGATTTCAGCGAGTGGACACCGGAGCAATGTGTGCAGCAAACCAGAGAAGTTGCTTTTCGTAAAATAGTAATCTTGGGAAACAGCACTGCTTGGTCGGAGAGGGTGGAAAGATTCTTCCACCCGTTGAGGTCAGACAGACAGCGAGCACAGCGCTGAAAGAGGGAGCAGTATCAAATGTGTGTATAAGGGAAAGTTAAGTGGTTTCTCTTTAAGCACGAGCCTTCATGGGAAATTTGCTCCAAAGTCTGCGTAGAGAATGCTGGCTGGTTTTCCATAGGAAACCGTAGGGTACTTCATGACCCTGGTGCTCTTTGAGGTTTTTTTTTTTCCTGTCTGTCAGTACTTTTGTGTGTGTCTGAATCGGTTTGCTTTAGTTTGTTTAATAAACAACTGATGTGAGCAGTTTGAGCCTGGGGTTTCTGTGTGTTTTGTGCAGCATCACGGCAAGATCCACCTACAACCTGCTCTCCTCTGCGTCCCTGTCTGGTTCCATAATTCATACGTTAAAAAGTAAACCCCTTATTTGTGCCCTCTTCCAGGCTTGCTAGTGACATTTGTGGAGCTATAAATAGGCGCATTTAGGAGAGAGAAATAGAGACACACCTTTAAAGTCCATTGAAATATTTTGGACCGTGAGAGCTTTCAAAGGAAGGACAGAATGGAAAAATAAGAGATATTTTGCTTTAAAAAAAATAGAAGCTATCCTTCCTAAATAGGGACAGTTGGCATCTGCACCTCCTTCTTTGCTAAGAAAGCCCATCCCAGTCTTTGCTTTCAGACCCATTTCATATTAAAAATAGCACATGGAAAATTTTTCTCCCAGAGTTTCTTGCCAGCTGACTGCTCGGCTGACTGGGCTGTTGCTTTCAAGTGACTAATTTAGAGCAAGACTCGACTAGAGAGCGCTAAATGATGGCGTCATCGGTTTCTTTGTCACATCCAGGTAAAACAACACGCTATCCCAAGGTGCAAAGCCGGCGACGAGCTTAGAGTGAGGGTAATGGGTGAGCAAACCTGCTGGATTCGACGACTCGTGGCAAAGAAAAGAGCCAAGCAGGTAAAGTCTCAAGAAATATTTAATTGTATTCTGGGACGGGCTGAAATGTAAAGCATACAGTCAACACGAACATGCCTCATGGTACCTGAAATCTGAACTCGGCTCTGGATCAGCATTTCACAACTCTGGGCCAAACCAAAATCCTTCAACGCAAATGTCTCTGGACACGGGAGCTGCTGAACCTCAGATGTGCCGTGTGGCTAATTCGCCTGATTTGCTTAGCGAGTCTCGCAACATCTGGTACCTGTCTTAAAGCTCCAGCTCTTGCACTGATGTGATGAGAATCCCACCTTTTATTCTGTTTTCTTTTTGAGGCAATTTCTGCCCTCTGTGTTTGCAGAACAAATTGCGATGCTGTGACATCAGGTGACAAAGGAAAAGGATCCAGAGGTTGGGATTTCCTTTAAGATCTCAGTTTGCCTCCTGTTTTTGAGTATTAAGGCAACAATTCTTCTGCATTACAGTTCTGCTCGCTACAGTCATTGCAACCACGCAATAAGAAACACCTTAAGAGGACAGCCCTGGGGCTAGTGGAAGGAGGTGTAGCCCCTTCGAGCCCAAAGCTGGTATTTGGAGAAACCAGAAGGGATGCCTGCGTATTCCTGCATTTCACCCCAGTTCATCATCCGCCTGGTGCCAACACCTCCTCCCTCTCGCCTTGTTCTGGAGTAGCAGCTCCTTGCACGCGCCTTTGGACAGGCCACGGCCATGAAAAACAGCTATTGATTCAGCTGTTTGTGCCTGTATTTTCCCAGCAAATTAACCCGCAGTTAGTTTTCGTTCTTGTCAAAAAGCAAGGGAGCCGCTCGGGGGGCCGGGGAGCCGTGCGGTGAGGGAAGAGCTGGGAGCTGCTGTTTTCAGTGCATCCAGATAAAATGCTCTAGGGATTACCCAGCAGAGTCCATGCAGTGTCGAAAACCTAGAGTCTTCAGAATGCCCTCTCTTTTGCCCATTTGGATTCATTTCACCTCCCTTTTTATTTCACTACATTCTCATTCTTTGCAGCCTCAGTCCGAGACTATCTCAAGGGGCCGGGATATTTTTTTCTGCCCGCTACAGGATTAACTACCAATAAACGGAAAGCTCTAGATCAATCACATACACGACTCTTTTTGCTAAAAAATAGGGGTAGCTAAGGTATGTGGTTTATGGCAATGGTGTAGGAGCCTCCAATCTCCAGTATACATAGAGATTTGGGTGCTTAGAGGCAGCTTTTCAAAGGTATGCCAAGCTTCAAATAGCCGCAAAGTGAAATTATCAAAAGCAGCTTGATTTTCACAGAGAGATTTTAGTGGGGATTTTTTGCCAGTGTTTTCTGGTGTATGAACAGCAGTTGTTTCCTTTCTGATCAACAGAGGACAGTATTCTTATATTCAGAGCCTACAATACATCTTCATCACACAGCAGCAGGCTATGGCACAAACATAACACCAGGCACTGAAAAGCTAAAGAGAAATTAAAGGATCTTTCTTACACTTCTCCTCTGGGTAAAATGCAACCCTGTCACTATCTGGATGATGGGAATTGGATAAAGAGGCGCCAAGCCTTGTAAAATCTGATTTACTCAAAAAATCTGATTTACTCAACCCATCACAAGATTTGGAATTGCCATAAAAATCTCATCATTTCGCCAGTTAATAAAACACTCAGCAGAAGAGACTGTTACAATCCAGCCAGAGATTTGGCAATGACCATTTATTTTATAGGGCAACACATACCACTGCTTTCGATCTAGCAGAATTCGAAGTACCTGAGCCCCAGTTATTTATAATTCCCTATCACTGAAAAGCTAGCTGTGGGGATTTTACTTCAGTAAATGACACAGTGCAGAGAAAACCGACTGAGCTATATTCCTGGGAGTTTTTAGAGCTCTCTGAGCAGCATGGCCTTTTTGCACGGGATCCCTTTTTCTCGCGCTCCGGTGTTTATGCACGTAGGAGGAAATTCCTGCTCATGGTAGATTTTCTGCCCCCTCACGTGGGGCTGCACGGGGATGCTCTCAGGTCTAAGCCGTAAGAGCCGCTGGGCTGCAGGTGGCCCTTCTGCGAGGTGGAAGAGGAGCCAGGGGTTAGGGTGAGCTGGGTCTCCAGGCAGAAAATGTGCAGCCGCTTCTCCAGGCCATAGGCTAAAGTAACAAAAAACGAGGAGCTAGGCTGAACCCAGGATGGGTGGGAGGAAATTCCTTTCCTCTAAGGCCCCATAGGGTTCCCTGTATCAAGTTTCGTAGCTCCGGGATTTGAGCTGGAAGGGAGGAGCGCATAAAACCCATTCTCTCTATTTATTTGTGGTGTCTTTTGCCCCCACAAATGTCAGCTCGCCCAGTCTATCCAGCTCACTTGCTGTGCAGGTTCAGCTGACAAGTATTAGACAAAATATCAATCCCTGCAGCCAGCGGTGGGAAACTCAGTTAAATTGACTCAGGATGGATTCATACCTTTAAGCAATGTTCAGCTGAAATCAGCATTTTTTCCTTCCTTTGGGGTGCGGATATGCTGACCTATTTAGCAGGGTCAGGCGGCACAAGAAGCACATGTTGTGAGCTCCCGGACCTATTTCTGCTCGAGAGTAACTGAACCTCTGCTTCCAGCCTGGTGATGAGAGCAAAGACATTTAGATAAGCTTCAGGACTTTGGGATGAATACCTGACCCAGTGGGGTGGCTCACTCATCGCGGCTAAGCGAGCGGGGAAGGATCCTGTCCTCAGCTTCGCTCTGTGGGAACTCCTGGCAGGAACGGCTTTGGACAGCAGTTTCCAAGAAGGAATTAGATTTAGTTTATAAATTAGTTCCTAAGCTAGGGGCCAGGGTCATTAAAAATGGAATCTGCCCTGGGGATGGGAGGCCCTTCCATGTCCAGATACTTTGTACATTTCTAGAAGTTGCTCGCTTGGATTTTAAACATGGATTTGACACAAAATACATGGTCCGAGCCCGGTGGAATTAAAGCTTAATGGGTTTACCCAAATTGCCTCTCTGCTGAAGAGGAAGCGAGAAA
Organism: Apteryx rowi; assembly: GCF_003343035.1. NCBI lineage: Eukaryota > Metazoa > Chordata > Aves > Apterygiformes > Apterygidae > Apteryx > Apteryx rowi. The sequence continues at coordinate 723,583 of NW_020451249.1, read as the reverse complement.
GTCTCAGCCATTTTCCTCAGGCAACGTTCCTAATGTATTCTTCAGACTTTGCAGCCATTTATCTCGGAGAGTTTCGGCACACCGAATTCCCCGGGAAGGTCTCCCTGTTCGTCGTCTTCCAGGGTTCACTTGCTCCTTGCAAAGTTCAGGGCAGGATGTCCCGGCGCACATTCCAGCGGCCAGGCTCTGGGTGAATACCCGCTGCCCGTCTCCCACCGCGCTGCTGGCCCTCCTCGCTCTAAAGACTTGATGATAAATCGTTCCTCAGAGCAGTGGCAATTTCATGGTTCGTTGGGCGCAACCACTCTGCATTTTCGCCCCTAGATAATCAAGCTATTACCAGACAATGAGGAACAGATTGCATCTGCCGCAGCGCCCGCGGACAATGGGCCATATATCTCCAGCATCTCCCACTCCGGGGATGGAGGGAGGGAATATTTTGAAGGGGGAGAGGATGGCAGGTAATCCCAGGTATTTTAGCGTTGTTTTGTCCTCCCCATTATCTGCTGCTGAGGGAAATCGCATCGATGGGTTCAGCCAGAGCTGGGATGGAGTGAGCTAGGATTTTAGCCTTGAGTTTTCCATTTATTTTATCTTGCTTCCCACATTCCAGGATCAGTTCCTTCTCTCCTCCTCCTCCTCTGCGGTTTACAATAGCCACAGGCCATTGCAGCTGATAAAAAGCACAACAACAACTGAGCCCCCCACAATCTTTATCTTCCCGCATGCTCCCTTTCCTTGCATCCCACCTCACAGGGCCAGGATCCATCTTCATTTTGCAGCTGGCATACAGGTGTGCTTAGCTCTGTCTGCACAGCCCCACGGCATGCACCACGGCAGCCCTCTGGAGGAGATTCGCACCCTGTCCGTACAACAGCTGGGTTTTCCGTTAGGCAAAGATTGCTCTTAGGCAGTTATCTTGCAGCGTGCACCGTGTTTATGGTTGTTCTGGGGCCCATGGAGAACCTACACGACTTTCCCAAAGGCATAGAAAACATCCATGGAAAAAAAGGACTAAAGTGCAGGTCTCTGGTAGTCTAAGTTAACCCCTGAACCATTAGGCAGTTCTACCATGGTAGCCATGTGAGAATGGCAAATGATGGAAAATCGTTTTCTTTCCATACCAGAAAGACAATTTGGGTTCCTTGGCTGCTATCACCTTCTCCCTGAGCTTGCACATCTGTGACATAGCTCTAATAACATCTGCAATGGCTCTAACACAGGGGTAACAAAGCTTTTTTGAAGTGACTATGACACAGCAAAATTTACAGGTTTTTATGTATAAAAATGCTCTCTTTAAGAAGGCAAAAACTGATATACAGATTTGGCTGCAAGAAGTGAGGATGGATCTCAGGCTGCTTCTGTTTAAGAGAATTGTAGGTTTGTGCATGTGCTACACCAAGAATTATTCTAGAGCTGCTACTATAGAGCAGTCTCCTATAACGTTATGTCTTTCAAACACTATGTGTTTCACAGCTTCGCTGCTCCTTTGCTCTTATTTAAGCTTCTGATGCTGAAATGATTTTGTGCTCTTTGGCTTTTTCAGCCAACCATATCATGTCCTCAAAATTATCCATAGTAAATAAAATAATAGTCATAATTAAAAATAAACAGGGCAAAGAATGAGACGCCAAGTCTGATGTGCCACCGAATCACTTAACAGAGGTAAAATATTGCTGCATATTATGAAAAGTTTAATTATCCAAAGAATTTCATGCAGTTGTCTCCCTTTAACCTTCCCACCCCCCTTTTCTCCCCCCTCCAAAAAAACCCTTGAAGTGAAATATTTATGATTTTAATAAATTAAAGAACATGGCTAATTAGCTCTATCATCAACACCCACAAGGCTGTTAAAGTGACTGAGAATGCTGGAGTTTAATATTGCACCGGCAATTGGCCAGTGAAGCAGCCAAGCGTTTGGTTGACGAGACGATAGGTACACGTTGCCCTACGGCAACCCGAAATATTAAAGGAAGACACAGACACCGTCGTTGGCTTGGCGAGCTTGGGCTAATGCACCTCGGATTTGATCAAGCACTGGTGTGTATTCATAAAAGTTTAGCACCTAAATAAGCTTTACATTTAGGCCCACAGGCAACAATCCTGCTCCCAAATGGCCAGTCTCATAATAGCATCCATTTATTGGAGAACCATCCTGTCCTTCCACGAATAACCAGTTCTAATCCTGGCTATGCAGCAATGGTTTTATCCAGTCTAAATGTGCCCTGGCCTTTAGCAATAAAATTTATAATAGAACAAAGGAAATGATTAATATCTTCTAACTTGGGTGGTGGAATCTACTTAATTTATTGCTACATTTATGCAAAGGTGGTATTTTTTTCTTCTATGCACCCTTCCACCAGACAAAACAGATCAAATGGCAAATTCCTTGCACTCATCGTTGCCAGGCTGAAGTGACGGACATTGTTAATTGAAGGTGTCAAAATAATTTACTGCAAGTAATTAAATAAAATGGCAGCTTCCAAAGCTTGCTGAATTTTGATCCGAAGTCAGTAATCGGTGCCATAATTTAAAAGCACCTGACAGAAGCTTTAATTAGTGAACAAAAATGTGAGTAGCCAGTAAAGCTCTGTGATGGATGGTGGAAAGTGGGGGGGAGATACCTACTCATGTCTCTCCTGCAAGATCCCAAACAGCTGGTTAATACAACATCGCACACAGGCCCTGCGCGGCTCATGCTGGTGGAGCTCAGCTCCTCCCTGGCAGTACGAGCCCCATGCCCAGGTCCCACGAGCAGAGGGGCCCACGTCTGCATGTTCCTGGGAGGCAAAATTGTTCCAACCTTAGCTCATGGTCCTTGGTTTTCACTTGGACCGCCAGTTATATGACAAGGGGATATCACTGGCTGCTGATATGGCTTGAGAGCATTTGCTGGTAGGCTCCCAGCTGGTAGAAGTATGAATTTTGTCACAGCACAGCTGCAATTAGCATTTATAATGATTTTTTCAGTGGGCTGGGCTGCGAACCCAGGGTTAGTGGCACATCACACTGGGCTGCATCGCTTTGCATTTGAAAACAAACAAATAGGTTAGTCCCTTTTGGCTGTCCTCCCCAGGCATTTCTGCTTCCTAGATGGTTCTCCTGGGCATGCTAAATTGTGCAGGCTGAAAAACAGTTGTGAGGTGTTCGGGGCAAGGACCTCCCAACACGCAAAGACACAACATATGGTTTATTCTTCATGACACTCTTGGCACCAGGGGGCCACCACCCATGTTGCTTTCTAATTCCCAGATACAGCCCTGCAGCCTCCCCCTCAGGAAAAAAGGAGGGGAGGGAGGAAGGAAAGGTCATGGTTTAACTCTTTTGTGAATCATCTAATATAACACTGAATTATGTCCTCACTGGGGGCTGTCAGACCAGTTAGGTCGATGTGGAGTTGCAATTGCTGATCACCACTCTGGGTGATACATCTTCATGGGGATGAAGTTGTTGCATTCGCATTTGCTGAAATCTCTTGGCTAATCTGGTAAGTGCTGGTCTGGTTGAGCCAGGTCTGTGTTATGGGCTTCAGCATCTAACCTAAATAACTGAAAAATATCACACATCTGGCCTGGACAGTTGTGACACCTACTCTCCTTCTGCACTCACCCGATACCAGGATGAAAGCACGCCAGAGAGCACAATGGCACAATTCACTCCAAACATTTAAAAGAGAAATGATATGACATTTTTGCAGAGAGGAAAAGGAAAGGAAATGAGACCATGCCCTTTCAGTGCCTTGTAGCAGGAGCAATGCAGATCTACAGGCAATGTTACCCTAGATGCTCAAATTTCAGTGTAAAACCGTGACATATCCTGAACATCTAGCAGGGAGCCCCCAGCTAAAATGGGGCCATCTTTTAGCAGCATAAATAGTCCTATGTTCTCTTTACTAGACCGTTCCCATTACCTAGGTGAACTTGTTTAAAGCTCCTTGGAGTACCTCAATATTTCACAGCAGTACGAATGTATCACCAAAGACAGTGTTATTGCATGGATCAAACAGGGTTAGTTTGTATGGGGGCCTGTAATTTCTCTGTTTCTTTCCAGCATGTTTGAAGGGAAGTGTGATCTCTTTGATGAAGGCAAAATCCAAGGAGCAAGGAGCCTGCAAGCAGGTGATACCCTCAGTTTCAGTTTTAGCTCTTCTTTAGTGGCATCAGCTGGGAAAGAGGTGAAAAGAGATCCTGGCAGTCCCGGCCTCTGCATTTTTTTGTACGTCAGTGGAATAAAAATATTGTTTCAGCAGTTATATGGACGTTATTAAAACAGAGTTCAAGGAACGGTGCCAGTCTTCTGTTACCAAAACTATAGTACACTAAACCATCTAGCCTGAAGGATAACCTTGGGCCAATCAAACAGGGAATGAATGCCAGAATTGGAAGTGCTGTCTGCAACAAGCCCTGATTATTGGTGAGGCTGAGGGAGGCTGCTTCCCTACGAAACCTCTGCTATTGCTCTCAAGAGGAAACATTTCAGCAGAGAATGACGCTCCAGCACAATAATCGCGACTCATTAGTGTTATATCTGTGAATTTACCACCTTTGAAACGGGACTATGCACAGAGCAACCTCAGTGCTCTTGACTGGCTTTGCAAAAGGAGGCCAATTATATGTGGCTTTTCAGGTCATGGCCTTCGGAACGAAAGGGGAGACGAGTCTGCATTTTTCCATGGCTTTAGTCTGATTCAACTCAGGATGAGATCAATGGAAGCTTGTTCAAGACTCTAGTGTCTGTTCTTAGGACCCCTGAGAAATTATACTAGATAAGAGGAAAAAGTGTTTTTAACCTCTCCAGGCCCTCAGGAGTACAGTAGTGACTATTTTGATGGAGTGCAGCAAGTGAAAGAGGAAAATCATTTTAAAAGAAGAGGAAAAAACATTCTTACTGGGGCTTATTTTAACTTAATGATAATGTTTAATGAATTGGCAAAGTCTTGCTAAGGAACAAATATAAGCAAACTTTATGTATTTGGATCTTAATGATTAATAATTCTCCACAGTTAGGATGCCAGAGTAAACATAATTAACACTTTTCTTTTTAACCAATTGACTTAAGTTTTCCGTGGCCAATAAAGTTTGAAAAATTTTCTTTGGATCCAGTTACACAAGTCATTGCCTGGGAGGGATGACAGTCACCGTATATCCACAGTGCGGACAAAGTAAATGGCCTAGAAAGCTCCAAAATGTGTTTTTCACATCAGTAAAGATGGAGATTTTTAATGATGATGTAACAATGTCAAGCATCATAAACACTCCTTGGAGAAACATACCTCAGCTGAGCAGGCTTAGTCGGAATAACTTGCATGGAAATGGAGGCAGGGAGCTGCACACTGTATGTTGACTTGAAACATAACTTACAATGGCAGCGTTGGAGACAAAAAACAAATGAAAGACAAATCGATTCTGACACAGTTTTAAAAATAAGACCTCAGTCGGTTTCAAACTTTTAACATCTTCTGACATTTTGGAAGCTTTTGCTAATTCTCCAAAGCCATAAAAGCACTTTTCCTCTAACTGGCCTATTCCTATTTCCATTCAGATGCCATTTCTATTATTTAAAAGTCTTTCTAAAAATGCCAAAATGTTAATTAGGCCATGACTCATGCCAAATAGCTCAAGTGATTTGTATTATATTCAGAGACTGAAAATTAACCAGCTACTCAATTCGATACAAAAGAATGCTTCATGTTTAGCATTAATGTTTCCTTTAAAACCCAAATCTTGGTGATGTTGTTGTGGTCTTGTGTGAGGTTCAAGAGGGAGCTATGAGAATAACTATTTGCATCTGTTGACTTATTCTCATTCTTGCAAACTTTGGCCTTTTCTCAGTTTCCTGCCTCTCCCATACCTTTCACACTTGCCCTCTCCTGCAATACAGTGTCCCCACAATTCTCCTGGCAGAGCTGGCTTGGTGGGCTGTCCCAAAGCCAGGTCAGACACAAGGCAATGGGCTTGTTTAAATTGAATGGCTTGGGTCAACCCTGCTGAATTTGCCAGACATCGAATTAGGAAATGGGCAGCAGCCTCCAGATAGTAGGTGAGAAAGAGCAGCAGGTCACAGTCACATCTGGAAATGACACAGCTGGATGTGGGAGAGGAGGGGCCTCTATTTACACAAGTGGCAGTGGACAAACCTGTCCACATTGCCATCCGGGCTGGGCATGTGTCTCCTGCGTCTGGAAGCCACGTGGCTGTGTTAGGGTCATGCTTTGCCCAAGCTAACACACTAATGCAGCTGTGCATGCCCTGTGCAGCTTGTGGTCTGTTCTGACCCTCAGGAAGGTCTATACGGCTGGAAGGATAGCCGAAAAAAACAAAGTGTTTGAGAAGAGGACAGAAAACTTGCTTTTCTAGTGAAACACCAACAGATCTCTTGTATGGACATATTCAACAGAGTCCAGTGTTTTCTAGTCCCTTTAACAGAACTCAGTTGATGCATTTATTTTTAACATGCAATCTTTTATTTTCAAAGGCCTCCGTGCATTCCCTACACGGCATAATCAGGGTGCTATTCATTTGCATCATGTCTCACAGGAGAAGTCCTGACTTTGTTTGTGTTCTGGATGCTGCAAAATTTTCCTTCCTCAGCATCCAAAACAAATCACACCCTATGTTAATGGAAGTGCTGACAGGCCAAACCTCTGCAGGTTCACTGTAGGCCTGGCAGAAGGCATAATATCTGCTTGATAATGACTGGGCACTGATCCGTATTTGTCATATGCAAAGTTTTACTGTGTGCCTTCCTTTGCTCCTGTTCCTTCTCTCCCACACTATTTTTTAGTGGATGGCAGAGATCTGGGAGAATCACAAGAGATTTGGCGGCCTTAATTTGATTGCTGGGAGCTGGTGGAAAAGCTGAAGCATCTCGTATGAGGTCAGTCCCATCTTGTGTTAATTGGTCGCTTCCTTCCCACCTAATGGCTGTTCAGAGCCTCTAGAAATATCCTTTCCTCCTTCCTCCTGTCACCCCACATGAACAGCCCTGGTAATACACCATGCAATTTAGCCACGGTGTAATTCAGTATACCAGGTGGCCAAAGGAATCCACAAAAGCCCTGTCAAACAGTGCTGTAAGTGATGGTACAGCTGAAAAAAGTCTTGAGCAGCGCTCTGATCACTGCGCAGAAGCTGATTTATTTCTGCAATAACAGCAATGTTACTGTCCTGTCAAACCAAGCAGGACTTAGGTACCTGTAAGAGCTCTTAAAGCCTGCAGCAAGGCATGGATTTCCTGGAGCAAAGCGAAACGAAAGGTATGTAAGTTTTATTCCAGCCCATTGCCTGTTCCTGATCGCAGTACCAGCTCACCTACCTTGCTGTAATAACATTGGCACAACGCACTGAGCCAAAGCACGGAGCTAGGCACCGCTTCGCCCGGTGGGGTGGCGCACCCAGCTGCAAACGGCACGCTCCTCCACCGTCCGAAGCCCTGGCAGCGCTGCGCAGGGTGTAAGCTATGGAACTCCTCGTCACAGGGAAGCGTAGCTATTGGACTCTCACATGGGGTCAAAACTGAACTGGACACGCTTATAGAAGAAACATCTGTCAGAGTTTCAAAGATATCACCATGCTCAGGAAGCGCTCGAGTACCAAATGAATGGAAGTTGGGTGAATATTTTGGGGACTTACCAGTGCAAGTCTGCCCTGTTTGTATACTCTTCCCAAGGCAGCAGCTATTGGCTGCTTTCAGAAGCCGGATGCAAGGTTTGATGAAATTGTGGTCTGAGTTAGATTAAAAGTCTGACCATGCATAGATGACATTCTTAGCATATGTACAGAGGTGCTGTTTGATTATGAACGAGATGCAGGCTAAACTATTTGAGATAACGGTAAGCTATGAGTCCTTGTGCATCTGAGCTGTAAATCCTTCTGTCTCCCAGGAAGGTGGTCGTTCATAGCTGGCCTTTCCTACTAATGAAGAGGACTGTTTAGGAAGCTTTTTTGACAAGACACCAACTTCTCCAGAAATTGTGTCAGTCTTGGAAGGAATTTTGAGAGGAAGGGAGAGAGAAAAAAGCATGAAAACATACGCTAGCTACTGGCTGGGTTCCCTGTTAAGCCACAACTTAAGCCTTAGTCTTGTTTTTCACTGTACTGAACAGACAGATCTACGACAGAAGAGATCTCAGATCTCTTGCAGCCAAAGTATATTGCAATATTCAGGCAGGGTGGAACAGTCCCAGCAGGAGAGCAAAGCTCTGCCCTTCTGTGGCTGCTGACCTGGGATGCAGGAAAACAAAGTGCACCTCTCCCTGTTATCAGCTAAGATGTGTGTGCACGTACAGCCTACCCAAAAGGGTTGCACGTAGGATGAAAACTGAGCCCCAAGCATGTTATTTGACAGGTCCCTTATTTACCCGTCTGATTTGTAGGGATTCCAGGATGACTTGGATGGTTTTGTACAAGGACCTTTGTAGGATTTGCAACTCATTCACGTGTAGCATCAATGCTGAGCAGCTCTGCACTCCTGAGTTCACTACGGCACTTGAGCCATCACAGTCTTCTTCCCCGTATGGTCCTGTATGAGCAAACAGTTCCTACAAACACACTTCCTTGTTGTACTACACAACAGCACTCATGGCAAGGGAAATGCTGGTGATTTGGAATGTTTTTTTTCCAAGAAAAACACTGATTCAGGCCTGTTGGCTTGGAATTAACTCATCTCAGGATATGAAGGCTGGAGCAAAGGAAAGATCAGAATTTACAGAAAACCATTGACATAGGGGTGATTCCTGCTAAAACAAAGTAAACATTCAAACTCTCAGAAACCATTTAAAACAAAATCTACAATAATCTGGGCCAGGGGCTGGCAGCAAAATGGTGTTACAGACCTTCACACAATGGTTTTTCCATGATCTTAGAAGGAGTTCATTGTCCAATCACGCCATTCTGCATACAAACAAGCATTACTCTTCCAAGCCTAAAAAGCATTGTTCCTTTGTTACATGCACTTTCTGTCCACGAAGCCATGGCAAGGCACAGAGGCTTCAGACGAGCAGCAAACACTGGCTGTGATATGATATTTCCGCTTGGCTCTCCTCCCAGTGGCTCCTGCTACAGCCATTGTTCTCAATGACGCCCGTCCATGAAGAGTGACAACAGCGAAGCGCCTACTTCCGGAGTCACTCACCAAGTCTTACACATTTGCCATTTACATCTTGAAATGGCTAGATGGTGTGCCTAAACACGCCAGAATTTTCAAGAACTGTCGCGACCCTTTTACCAGAAACAAGTTCTCGTGACTGCAACTCTGGTAGTAGTTAATGCTCTTTCCTTTTAACTGGGCTATTTCAAAATGCTTGGAGCGGTTAGGAGTTTACGTCCTACCAGCCCTACTCCTATAAAAACCTCAACTTACCTCATAAGAAACTATTTAGTCCTGTTCAAATGTCACTTTATTCATCTTTGAAACGCTGCTAACAGAAAGCAACAAAACCTACTGCTTCCTTTGGCGCTGGAGCAAAGTCTTCAGCATGTGCAAGTCACTGGGGAGTTTGCAGGGCTGTGCCAGTTTTCACCAGCTGAGCATCGTACCAGCAATGGCTTCAGTGTTCGCGGACTTCCAGCCCCCTGATGTTTGCTTCAAGTTTCAGATTTGAAAGTGTACAAGAAACTCAACATAAAACTTAGACTGTAAATTTGACTTTTCCTTGGTCTCCAATCAGAGCCATAAATCAAGCCCAGATTTGCTTTGAACTTGGTCGCGCTTGCCCCAGAAAGTTCAGGAACTTTAATGATCCTTTGGGACAGAGTCAAGTCGATTTTAAAGCATTTACAAAGAAAACATCAAACTGAGTGAATTTAATGTGGTTTTGCTACATGCCTTTGGCACAGCTCTGGCAAGCCCTGACAAGGATCCATTTCAAGAAATAATAAAGATAAACTGGGCATTTGACTTACGTCATTGGACAACAAGCAAACAAACAAGCTAAAAGCATCTTAAGGATTTTTTTGGTTTCACTTTGCTAGGACTTTATCAGCACAAGGGGACTGGTTCTCCTTTCCTCTACACTAGAGTAAATCAGGACTAAGGCCATAATGTAGCTGTGATAGTTATCAGGCTCGGATAAAGCATTTCAGATCTCTTCTCTGTGGATTTGAAATGTCTGGCCAAATAGAGTTTTGGATCCAAGTTAATGCTCTCTCTGTGAAAATGCTGGAGAGTCTCGAAGGCATCTGTGTTACTCTGCCACGCTGGGACAGAGAATGTTTAGAAATACAGCTTCTCTGCTAAAACAGGTTCTGCTCTTATTGCCCAAGTGTTTCTCGTCGGTTTAAACCAGTGAAAAATCTGAAGCAATTGAAGTAAAAAGTTATCCCCTGAGTAAGTCGACATTCTACTCCCAGGTCTTTGCCCTAATAAGGGGCTGAAGCTTCTAAACATTTTCAATATAACTAATCAACTTTCATTAATTTTGTGGCAAAACAAGAGATAGGATGTATTTTTCATGTTTTATAAATACATGTATACATCCGAAAACCTAATAGTGGGTTTAAAAGAGGCTTGCCAAATGTTCATGTTACTTATCTTAAAATATGCATTTAGACTTCGCAAAAACTCTAAAATTATACCAACACATGCATACATTTATACATTTTTAGGCCAAGTGGGACCTCATGATAATGCAGTCTAACCTCCTTTTGTTGCTAGGTGACTTTTAAATTTGTTTTGCTTTTTTTGAGTTTAAGTATCACAGAATTGTGTATAAAAGTGCTGTACTGAAATCATCAGCTTGGTATCTGAGTGCAGATATTGCTAGTGAATGGGGGTCATGTTTTTCATTTCTATTTTGCCTTGAGCATTCATACCTAGAAGTGTTAATAAGTGTCATAGAATAGCATAGAATAGAATGAGCCGAAGTTTCTGGAACCCTTTCTGAAACATGAAGCACATGACGCTACACCCTGGTTCATAATATAAAGCATATTATTCCCCTTTAAAATGCCAGAGGGCATATTTAAGAATAGCTACTATAGCAGTGTTCACAAGCAAAGTGGAAAATCCAGATTGCCAGAATTCACATCTTCACAATGTTTGAACCTATAAACCTGAGGGTTGGGTACCTGTCTATCACCCTAATATCCAAGCATAACCTAAATTACATCAGTAGCAATAGTGATGTCCCTGGTGGATTTCAAGAAATTCTCATCTCCTATCTCTCTCGGGTAATTATTTTGCTTAGGGTGATTTGTTTGATAGATTTATTAATTATGCAGCTCTCATCTGTTCATTTTTATTTTTTTTACATATTTCAACAGTTTGTTTTCCAAGTTTTGTTTCACCCCTTTTCTGCACTTGTTAGGCTCCTAGCCTTTAGTTGTACCACTCCACAAGTGACTGGTGGGCATTGGCATAGACTCTTCGGTCTCAGTGGTCTACGTAGATTTCTAAGCTTGCAAAAAATGGTCAAAAAACATCATGTACATGCTAAGCTATTCACCAACTCATAAGTCTACTGAGAATTACTTACAATCTCAGTTAAGGCTGGCAGGGGATCTACAAGTAAGAAACTCTTTCTATTAGCATGTAGTAAAGCAATTCACAGAATTTTCATCAGAATGAAACCTTTCCATTTAACTTTTGGAGAGAATTTGAAGAGGAGAGTGGTGTTTCTCTGAAAAATAAGCTTTAAAGGAAACAATCTGTTCTTATTAAGTTTAATGTTAGTAAACTAAGCCCTGAATCTGAAGATAACGTGAGTAATTTTGCTTATGTGAACATTTCCATTGATTTCAACAAAGTTCTTCACACAGGAGAATTACTCATGTAGATAATTGCTCATAAGGTCAGGCAATCTAAGTTAGCTAAAGAATTAAGGGTACTAAATCATTTTCTAATCTATATTGTTCTTTTTTTGACTGCCAAAATGCTTTCTATATTTATTTTTCTATAATCCTGATAAGGAAGCATTCCTAAAACATTAGCAAAAATCCAGCTTGAGTGAAAGGACAAAGTGAAACAAACATCCTTCAGCCTTTCCCCACTGTTGCTGATCTTTAAATAGCAAACTTGATCTTCTGTCAAAGCAGATTTTTGGTGGTTACACAGTAAGTAGCTCGACAAGATGGGATAGGAAAATCCTTCAAGGCTCTTAATCGGCAGTCTCTGCAGCTTGCTTCAAGCTCTTCTGCTGCTCTTTGCTTTGGAAGAAGTCATGCTTGAGAACGTTTAATCCACAGCAGCCCTTAGCACCGTCCCTCTGGGAGCTCACTCATGCTTGTTATCATGTGTTCGCCAAGTCAGAGGTTAGAGGGTATAATGTGCAACGTAAGCCAATCACCATCTCATAGCTCTACCGAGACTTATCTACGATCACGGCTACGGCTGGCGAGGCGGGATCGAAATGGAGCAAACTCTTTCTATTAGCATGTAGTTTATGGATGGCGAGCAAAGTCACACTGCCTTCTAAATATGGCCAGAATTTGTTTGAAACTTTATAAGATGTTTTCCATTCCTGGGTATTGACTTTGGAAATGATACCTTCTAAAGCTTTAACAGGCGTGAGAAATTTAAATATACAACCCCCTTCGACCTGAAAAAGGAAAACAGTATATTTTAAACAATTGTACGGAGAAAGACAGCGGCAGAAACAAAAAAGAGCTAGGTTGGACTTCTAAAAGTGGTCCACCTGAAGAGAAAGTAGAAAGTTAATTATGCCCACCTATTTGAAAGAAATTGTTTCTAGGAATAGAGCTATGGATAATGTGAACCACACAGATATGAGATAGCTCAGGGGGACTAGAGGAAGTTTAGGTCCATTCTGAAAAGGTCACGCTACTGCACTTTATTTTTATATCGTTGCAGAGAAACTAACTCCTTCACTTAAAAATTGACCATTCTTATTGATGTAGTTCCTTACTGAAAGAAGTCTGCATTAATAATCACACTGAATGATATCCAGTATCTGCTGCCTTTTTTATCTTTGCTTTTGACTCTCCAGATACTGGTTGTGACATTCTCATTTGTGATGGGGGAATTACACATTTTCCAAACAAACAAGAAACCTAACATCGCTTCTGAGAAATACTAAGATCAGATCTTCCAAAGACTTACTGCTAAACAGAAGAGCAATTTACTGTGGCAATGAGCTGATGCAGGACCTGTGATTGTTGCCTTTCTTTAATGGCTTATCCACATAGGACAGTAGCAGAGAGTAAAACAACACTGTCCTGTAGGAGAAGCTTTCTTCCTTGTTGCCTTTAACTTGCAATGTTGTAAGACCATTGATCATGCTTTTGATAAAGCTGCTTGGGCTGTGACAGACAATTGTCCAAGTGCACTGTTTTCAGTGAGCAATCAAGGGTTTTGGAGCATGAAACACTTGTGCTTAAAGTAGCAAGATTCCCTTTGAGGAAGAGATCTTAGGATATGTGTTCTTACGGTAAAACGACCAACCATTGAGAAAATAAAACTCATTTTATGGATGTACAAAAAAAGAGAGAAATGAACTCAGCAGTTATTCTGTAAATTAGGGGCAAAGTCACAACCTGAACCTAAATAACCTGGTTCTGAATAGGCCGATTTCGTTGTGAGACTCCGCTGCTCTGTTGTGTGCTGGGGAGGATAGAGATAAACAGAGGTTCCTATGCTGAGACTGTGGTGTCTCCACCGAGAAAGGAGCAGCCCAGAACCCAAAATGATTTCAAAGCTTTTCTTATGTCACAGATGTCCATCAGCTTGCCTTGCACACAGTCTATGTGTGTTAGCACACTTAACAGATATGGAAAATACAGAAAGCCAGTCCTGGATGTATTGCTCCTTTGACAAATTTCCATGTAGTCCTTCACCTTGCTGAGATAGGGAGGGAAGGAATAACACACTGCACAAACACAAACACAAACACTGGCTGTGATTGCTCACCCCGGGCCTAATCCACATCTGCTCTGAACACATACAGAAATGAGCAATGCACAACTTCATGAAAAATGAGGAGGCCAACAGTCTGATTTAGTATGACAAAGAGTCAGTGTTACATTAAAATAATGGAACTGCACTGTGAATACGTATTTCATTACCTCTGAAAATATATATTTCACCAATCATCATGAATACTAGACAAGCTCGGCATGATTTATTCAAGCCCTTATTAACTTACCCTGCACTTAATGCTGACAGCTTGATGATGTTTTCCAAGATCCAGTGGCTTCTTCTTGAAAAGAAGTCAAGTAGGCTCATGTGTAAAACATTAAATATATATGCATCCCAGAATTTAACCACTGTCAGCTAACAACCAGAGCAAGGCAAAAATTCTTTGGCAAATAAACAAGTCACCAAAAAGCGCAGTTCTGGGGAGATCAAAACAAAATGTTGGAAGACATTGTTTCGGGTCAAATAGGGCAACACCAGTATTGGTCATTTTGTCATTTTGAATTCATGCATTTTGGGGGCTTCTCATAAAAGGTAAGGTTTCTAAAACTCTGTTGGAAGAAGGAACTATCTGGCATTTAAGAAGAAAATAATGACCACAGCAAACAGATGTGTTACATGGATTTCAAAGGCTTTGATCAAAGTGCCTCAGTTGGGAACATTAATCAACAGTTTGTCTCTAGATGTTTGTTAACAGGGATGACTTGGGTCACAGGAGCACAACTGTGCGCTTGCCTTCAATAAACTATTTCTCTTAACTAATTTGCAGACAAGAATTGTTCTGCTGAAGAAGAAAGACAATACATGTGCTGTTAGATGAGACCTTTTCTTTCCAAAGTCTACAGCTAAGAATCTCCACAATGAACTTCTAGAGTTCGACTTTTATTATGAGTACATATTTAGATGCTGCTTTTGCAGAAATCCAGGTTTAAATGGCAATTTTTGGAAGTGTTGTCTGTTTGGTAATAGTATGACAGGCATATCTTAGACTCAGTAGTCAATGGGAGTGAGCAGGTGCCCAAACTCTGGGCACATGCTGAAGTGCTTGGCTGCATCTGACCCTAAATGAGTGGCCTGACAAGCAGCTATATTCAGGGTGGTCTTAAAACCCTTAGTAGGAGCTGGTTTAGATCAGGAGGGATGAGGCTGGGGCAACATAAATGTTCTCTGGGGCCCATTTCAGTTTTTATGAGGTGGGTTTTCCAGTCAGAAGAAAAGGGCTAAGATCAAGCCAGCCATCTTCCAGGTGAGACTCCATCCTTTAAAGCCCTTCTGTGAGGGCACTTAATAAGTTCTCCATGTGTAAACATGCCTGATTCTTTTCTTATGAGCTCACAGTGACAACCAGAGCAAGAAGAGAGCAGAGGCTCAACGCTTTTTGACGTCAGTGCTTATAAGCCTAAGCCGTTGATAACCATGACGGTCCAGAAACGGGGTATCACATATCATTAGACAGCCACATCAAGCAGCACAATAGGTTTCAGAGCTGCCTCACCCCACTGTCCCAGTGACGAGCTCTGAGTTTATCCAAGGTTTTTAGTGGGCTGTAATGACCGAAGCACAATTTAACCCCTTAACCTCTCAGCACATGGGTCACATTTCAGCCCAATAGAGGACACACACCAAGTGGCTCATGTTTATTTTCCAATTGTCATTTTCAGTTTACCTTGAAGAACCTGATCTTTAAGTTGGTAACAAATAGCTACTGAAACCAGCTGAGGATTTTTTCCAGCTATAAACCAGCCAGCCACAAGAAAGACCCCAGGAGATTGTAGAACATTTGCTTCTCATGTCAGCCAAGAAACTTCCCAATACAGCAGAAGATAAAGTACATCAGATGGCTTGTGTATTCCTGCTTTGCTCTGGCCATGCTGGAGCATCATGGGATGTAAACTGTATCAGACTCTGCTAATTTAATTTTCAGGCAGAAAGGCAGCCTGACTGCTGTTACAGCCTGATCCAATGGACATCAGAGCCATTGAAGAGACAGCCATCAGTTGTCCCCAGTAAAACTCAGAGCAGGTCTTTAGATTCTTTAATACAATGTTAGGAACCTGATTTTATCAGCCTGATCTTCCAGACAGGCAAGCTTGTCAGAAAATTATTGATTCCATTGGGTGTGCTGATTTACACCCACGAGCACAGCTTCGCAAGTGTGTACGACTAAACCAGGTTTCAGAGATAATACAACCAAAGTTCTGCCCAGAGGGCAGGTGTTTGTGACACATTGACAAGTGTTTTGGTTTTTTTTTTCTATCCTCGAAAGTCTTGCCTAACCTGTCAAATAACAGAAATACCCATAATGATAAATGCTAATAGTCCAGAGTAAAGTATTCTTATCTGAGCATTCAGCTATCTAGCCCAACGTAAAGTAGTTAGTATATAATGTGCATTTATACTCTGAGATTTACAGATGCTGTCAGAGTAAGTGACCATGTTCAATTATTAGGGAAATAAATATTCATGCCCATGTTTGCATCATGCTCAGAATGTGGTTCACAAAAAAAAAGGAAAAAAAAAAGCAAAAAGCCTGTAGGCAAGTCTGATTTAATCTGGAGAACGTGTTTACATGGGTGGTGAAAGATAAGTTTGTAAGCAAGCCTCAAACCAAGTGGCCTCATATCTGAATACCCAATTTATGAGGCAGAATGAATCCAGCCACACTTTTCCACACATAATCTCTCATCAGTTGTAAATCCCAAACCTACGTTTAAAACGTCCTTTGCCATCTGACTTAATTGCACCCAAAGGCAGACACTTCAAGGCTACCCTCTTTGTGGTACTCCCCAGGCTTTGTTTTTCTTTTCCTTTGCTCTAACAAAAAATTAAAGCTCTATAAAAATCCTCTGCCACAGAAAGTCGTCAGCAAGGAATTGCTGTTGTGCGTGCTTCCATATTCCTTTCCCACTTCCCACCGCCCCACAGACACTTGCACTTTGGATGTGAGTTTGTGCAGTCAGCGCAACCCCATTTGCAAGGGCTGCTCACCGCTTCACACTGCTCCAACTCTCCTTTCCCGCAGGATAAAATCACCGGCCTACGGAGAGGTGCGATAGTGCGGGAACTGCCCGACGCTTGCTGAGAGCTTCTCGCTTGGGGGAAAATTGCAATGCCCAGGCACAGGGGAGCTTTTGCCTCTCTTCCAGATGCTTTAGCTTTGGTGGGCAGGTCAGGCCCAAAGTCTTTCCAAGAGGTGCATGAGGTTTTAGCCACACGATTTGCTTTCAAGTCAAAGGGAGCCATGCAGCTAAACCTTGGCCAGCAGCTACGGTATGTGGCCTTTCATAACTATTACGTTTATTGGTTTGGTGAGTACTATGAAGCGCTCTTTGGGTGGGCTTGAACTTCCCCCACAGAAAAAACAATTATAGACTCAGGGCTGGTAAACACTGAGGCTTCCAGCACTGCACTCAGCTCTGCCTCCACGTTGGCCAGATCTCTCTGCCCTCTGCCGAATAATGACAGCTGAGCTCCGATAGCATCAAATGCGGGATGAGGTCACAGCTTCTGAAATCCCACTTATCCTTACCCAAACACTGTGGAAAACCTTCAAACTCTCAAAATCGTATATAAAATATCACGCTTAATAAGGCTATTGTATCACAGCAGGGCCTGGATTTAAGCTTTCTAAATCCTGGCTATTTCCTTAGGTACCGATTATTTGGTTTTCTCTAATGCGGGATTCTGAGTGTTGTTTGCACAGCACATTTATGGTGCTGTACCTCTAAGCAAATTCTTTCTTCTACGGAGTGGAACTAGAAGGTTTAATGCCCTGAAGGTTTAATGCCCTTGAATTTCTACCCTTTTTTTGTGCCAAGACAATAGTCATTTTGCTTTTAACTATGCTGCGGTACATTTAGAGGAATGGCAAACACCCCGCAACACGTGAACCCACGTACCCTCACTTCTGTCTCTGGGAGACTTCAGTTTGTTTGGTTTTGCTATTTTCTTTAGAAGAAAGTTCAGACAATCGAAATCTATGTGCTTCTGAAATTCCACAAAGTCCATGAGAAATTTGTCATTTAAACCGTTGCTGCTAGGTTTTCACTACATAGTTTTTATTGGGGAGTAAAACATATTTTTGAGTCTCAGACTTACTAATTGATACATGTTAGTTCAAACATCAGGGCCCAGAAGGATAGAAGATAGGCATGAGTCCACATATCTCCTCCAGCAATGGTGGTGGTGGCTGTCAGAACAACTTGATGTGAAAAAAAAAAGCATCCGGAGTCAAACAACAGATAACTTGACAGCCACAGGGACGAGAGACCGGGAGCCCTCACCAGAAAGGATGTGTATTGAGCTTGAGCTTGCAAATACAGCAATTGCTCCTGAGTTTCAGGCAATATATTTAAATTATTTTCTGCATTTTAGCCAACGCAGGGATGAAAGCTGAATATAGGAGCATTTAAGCAAACAGAAAAATCCCGTCCCTCTAGCTTCAATGGACCTCTCTTGCCATCTGGGAAAACTACCTTCATTCCCACCTTTGCCATAGCAGGTTTCCACGTGGAATTTACTGAGGCGAAAAAAATTATTCGGGTACTGTTGGGTCAACACAGGACTTATAACATAAATGAGAATGACTAATGTGACATTATACCGCCACTGAACTCTTTCCAGTGGCCGTTTGCAAGCAGCTGAAGCCAATCCATCAGCGGATGTAACAGCATTTGTTTCTGAAACATCTGGTATGTATCAATATGTAAATCAGGTCGGCACAGAAGGAAACACACAAAGAGATTTTAATCTAAAAGCCTCATGTTTTTGTTGTTGTTGTTTCAAGGAACTGTAACCGGCCACTGCTCAGCATTAATTTTTATTTTCTTTTTAACTTGTGCTGTACTACTACTCCAAAATTCAAGTGCGAGTGTGTGATGGTTGTTCTGAAGAGTATTGTTAACAATTTTTTTCTGGGATCAAAGTATTTTCTTACCAAAGGAATTTCGGCCTGTTGAATTCTGAATTAGATCTTAATTGTATCCCCTGTCAATCAGGTTTAATCCAAGCTGCAGTTAAGGCAAGCAGACCTCACATGTTTTGGCAAGTCCATTGTAAAGTGACTTGGAAAACACCAGGGCAAGAGGATATTGTGATTAAATAGCCAGGAAGGGACTCGGTTCCCGTTCGGCGATGGAACTTTCTCTAGACTGTGCCAGACCTCATTTCCAGAAGATGATAAAGCAATACATTTCTGATGCAAAAATATTAAGGTTACCATTTGAAACTGGGCTGAAAACTTCCTCTCTAGTCATGAATGCAGAGATCTCCGCTTTTCTGAAAAACATATCACTTATTTCAGAGCTTAAATACGGATTTGGGAGCCTTTTTAAGCTCTTCTTTGTAACATTCTTGACACAAAAATGAAATGAAAGAATAAAGATACCCAAATGTTCTCGAAAAGAAGAAAGTAACAACAAATGCATTAGGCTAATCCTTTAAAATAGAATATTGTCAGTTTAAGACCCAGGTGGAGGTTATTCCAGAATAGTATTTTACAACACCCAGTTTTTTACATGTTTTTATTTAATTTGAAATGTTCCTCCTTGTCTTTAAATCTCTCTGTCCAGTATTTCCAATCTGAGAAGACTTCTGAACTGAGCCAAAGTCTGGGAGCCATAAAATGAAATTCAGAAGAAATTATTATTGCAAGAAAAAAAATTGTACTGACTAGCTGTTTTTCCTTATCTAGAGGGAGTGAAATATGAAAAGGAAATAAATGGTTTTATTGTTGAAAGGCAGGCCCTGGAAATTACTCCTTGTGGGTAGATTCCTGCGTCTACATCGAGCTCTGCAGAATCGCTTGGAGTCGGTGGGGGGAGGGAGGAGGGAAGATGGGCACAAGCGCTTGGAAGGATCACTGGCCTAGAAAAGATTTCTAAAATTCTTTCAGTTTTAACAATCAGATAAAAGCATGGACAAAAAGCAAGTGACTCATCTTCTCTTGTTCCTTTCTAATAGTTTCCTAATGAAGTAATTACAATGTACTCATTTGGAAGCATAGAAAATAGAAAACAAGACAGGAAAAATCAAGGGAAAAAGAGACTAATTAGCCAGTCGCTGCCCTGCCATGCATCTCTTATCACACTGCAAAGACCACGTTAAAATTTTCCCCAAATTAGTCTTTTATATACTAGCACATATACTGTTATATACTTAACACATGTACGCATAAACATGTAAATACCAGCTAATTTGCAAGACCATATTTGTAGATGGTCGCTCACAGTAATATGTTTGTACCTGACATTTAAAGGGCAGGGCAAAGTTTATAGGAGGAGGTAATTTCTTAATACATGTTATTAGCCCAAGCTGGAAAACCAGACCAGCTTTCAGGCCCACAAATCTGAAACAGAAGCTGCAGATTTCTTGTCTTTGACATGAGACCATCAGAGCCAGAGCAAAATGCCACCAGGAGCATACTCTTACGAGACCTACTGAAAGAAGATCTCCGTGAGCTGTCAGGACTGGAGGGTCATAAAAAAATGCCTTCAGAAATATCGACAAGAAGTTAGCTGAGAATCTTCTTGGAAATTATGACCCAGAAAATTTGGACCAGAGGGGGAAAATCCTGTGTTGATGGGAACCACACACACTACATGACCATTATTTACAGTTTTGAGAGCAGGGTTTTAATTTACCTGGTGTAAAGGCATTCACATGCAGTCTGGAGGCAGAGAGGAGTCTAAGTGTGTATGCACAAAGTTAAGCTAAAAGTTCACAGGTCTTGTCAAACAAATCATGCGGGGACAGCTTTCTGCATCAGCCGGGGAGGGGACATGCTGGCCCCGATGTGCCTGGCTGTGGCCACACCGTCCACCACGGAGCAGCTCAAACGGTCCCTCCACTTCCCAAAGAGCCAAGCAATTTGCAGGTGCACCCCCAGCACTGGTAACTTCTGATGAAGGCCGCAAAATGCAGGGGATTAGCCAGAGTTGTTAAGTGCTGCTATCGTTCAGGCCGTCAACAACCTCCCAAGAGACCGAACAGACCCATGAGGATGCCCAGCCCTGCAAGGACACATGTGGCCATTGCTACCTGCATCGAGACGTGGCACAGTGCATGTCCAAAGCCAGGAAAACTGACGGGATTTCTTCCTCATAACCACGCATGGAAAAAGCTTTGAGATCCAGGGTGAAAAAATGCTTGGTGACAATTAAATTAGACTTACAGCCTTTGTTACCTGTTTTGGCTTTTCCTTTGCAGAGATGGAAATTAAGATGAGATGCAACAAAGAATCAGACCCAGAGTTTTTCACTAAAACCATAAATGTTATTTTCATCTATCCATCCATTCATCCATCCATCCATCCATCCATCCATCATTAAACCAATAAAAAAATATTATGTAACTATGTAAATATTTGTTCAAACAGAAAAAAATCACTGTCTTAGCAAATGAGACCCTTAAATCTTTTTATCTCTTCAAGCTGAATGAAGTAAAACCTAATTAAAGATGAAAAGTAAACCAGCCTCTCAAGTTCTCCAAAGCTGGAACGGTAACACAAGTATGTCTTGCTTAACAGGGGAGTTTTATCATGACAGCTACCCTGCCAACTTTTTATTAAGGCTTAAACTGCATCCAAACAATTTTCTTCACAGGAGGAACCCACTCCCTTCATATGTCTACCGAGAAGAAAGCCCTTATTCTCCATTTTACATCATCCGTGTACGTGGTCAAATTCTCCCTGGGTAGCCAAGTGTGAAGCTAGCATTTTGGACTGGGTTGCACATGAGAAGTGCTCTCATATATTATTATCAGAGACGAGCACACAGCTCCGGTGGAGCTGGTAGGGGATTACGCTGGTTTCCGAAGCCGCCGTCCTCCCTCCCCCCTTTTCTATCTTTCTGATTCTCCCCTGAGTTATCTTCGCAGCGCGGGCTCCAGAAGAGCACGGCTTTGCCAAAATCAGGCCGGCAGAGCCCGGCAGGGCAAGGAGATGAATGTTCTGTTTTTAAAGTTAACAGAAGTTGGTTCCTCAGAGTTCATGCTGGTGTCACAGCATGCGCCGAACTCCTACACATTTTGAAACTTGATCTTACACCTTGCCTTTTATGAAGATGAAATCCTTGGCAGGTGATTATTTTGCTTTCTCACATCATATCAGACGGCCTAAGCACTAGTCTGCTTGTTAAGAGCCAGCTGTTGCGGAATGAGAAAAAGAAAGAAAGAAAGAAAAATCCCCCACAAAAAGCCCAGACTTTCAGCAATTCTACCGTGGCTAGCTGCCACTGCTATCTGTGCAGTTTTCATTAGGTTTCACTGCAAAGCGGTAAGTGCAGGTGCCTTAAAAAGCTGGTCCCTCTATCAATATTCAATTAGGAAAATATAGAAAGAAGCAGGAAGGCAAAACTTTCTTTGCACGGAAAGCTGTGATGGAGCAGAGGAGGCCAGGGGTTACGTAGCAGTGAGCCCATGAGCAGTGGAGCACCTCCCTGTTGCTGATGCTGCCTCTCCATGGTTATCTTCACCAGCATCCTTGTCCAGGCCCAGGCCAGCCAGGAGATGGGCAGTGCTCTCCTCCAGGGAGAGGTAGATTTGAAAAGACAAACCCATGGCCGTTACACACAACCCACCGACCCACCATCCTGATGTTAATCACTTTGGCTGGACTAACAAGGTACTATAATGACGAGCAACCTACAGAAGAGAGTTTCACGCCTCAAATGAAGGTTATTTGCATCGATGTTGTGCCATCTACAGCAAGGTGTAAAAAGCTGCCAATGTGCTCTCTCTTACCGTGGTACCTGCTTCAGAAAAATCTTCTCATAAGGAAAATTTCCTTCTGCCATGAGCCAAGCAAGACTCTCGTGGACGTACCCTCCCCTCTCTGCCCAGAAGAGGAAGAAAAGAGGTGGAAGACTCTTCTGGCAAAATGGACATGGACATGCCGCGATAACTTCGTGGCAGGAGCAGCGGGGCTGAATGGGACACGTGAGGTAGCGTATAACATATTGGCAAGGGCCACACTGTGTTTCCTTCACTGTTTGATAAAAATAAAAATTGTCACTTGCCAAGACTATCAAAGTAACTGTTTGCTCTTCGCTATGACCAAAGGAAACAGTGTTTCTTCCACTATCAACAAGAGAAATATATTTATGTCTCAAACAGGCTTTTCCACACACACCCCCTCAGAAATCTGGATTTACATCATCCTGAAATGAATTCAGTTTCTCTGCTCTGGATGCTCATTTCCTTAGAAAAGCAACGATAGGCTGGTTTTTCCCTAGTGCATCCCTCGAATTTGGCCCAGCACATGCTGTTGAACGGTTTTTCCTTCCTCTCCTCCCCTGAATGCATCTGCTTGATTTCAGCTACTACGCGCCTGACCCAAATCCTCTTGCAGTCCGTGGAAAACCTCAGCTGGACAAGACTGAACTTTAGACCAGGTTGTAACCCAGCCTTGCGCTGAAAGGGAAATAGAGGAGGAATAACTTCAGGACAGCTGGACTATGTCTCGTACCAGGTCTCCTCATTGCTTGTCTTTATTAGCTCATTAAGCATGTAACGAGAGGCTACTGCTGTCCAACCATAGCAAACCTCACACACACATTGTTTTCTCTGCAAAAACACGTGTGGACACTCTGTTAGTAAAACGAGCAGAACTCCCTGATGAAAATCATGCTTTCTGCCCATACACGCACGCTGTCCTCAGCCATCACAAGGCAAACTTGTCCGCTGTGAGCATCCTCTGGGTACGGCGTATGTGAGTGGGAAAATGTGRTTCTGAAGATGCAATAAAAATAACATTTTGATTACAAAAGAACAATAATTCTGCCATGCTGTTAGCTCCTCACTTACTCAAAAAGACAATCAAGGGCATTGGAAATTTTGTGTGTTTGAGTGTTTGAGTGTTTGGCATCAATAATCTTGCATGAAGCAAAGAAATGCAGATATGTTTATTTTTCATTTTGACAAAAATATAGCCATACTTATTTGCTTTTGGACTAATATTAATGTATCATTGACGTGTCTAGGATCTGCTGGTTTGCTGATCCTGGATCTGGGGAAGCTTGGAATCGCTTGCAATACTAATTTTTCCCCATCTCCAATGTCATTATTTTTTCAGTAATAATCAATTTGCTTTAATATGAATGCTTAGAAGATTACCTGAGTGTAAGGAGGAGAAATATGCATGGAGTAAGTGGAGCTGGAGCATGAAATTTTATGCCTAGAGCTGTTTTTTGCTTTCCATCGGTCCACAGAGAGGTTAAAAAAGATACGTGAAAGTCCCACCACTCATTCTGCTACAATATTCAGAAAAAGTGCGGGTAGATAAGGAAGCATTGGTGTGAAATATTGTCATATTCTGACCCATCTGTAAGTATACACATATGACACCGATGCATGAATACCTATTTATCCATACGTTGCCACAGTCTTTCCTCCTGGAGATTGCCACCCCAAACACCCCCAATACATGTATTCTGTAACTGTGCTACTCTGTTGCTTATCACCAGCGTGTGCGAAGGTCTAACAGTACACCCAAACAGATATGCACACCCATAACCATATATACACCCATCCACATATACGTGTTGCTGGAAAATTGAAGCTCTGAATTTTCCAAGTGCAGCTACACCCTTTTAAGAATTGTTTACTACTTTTGTCACGGCTATTACTGCATGTAAGAGAAAGCCCTTTCTCTGTAAAATCCCGGGAGAGCCAAAATGAGGCATGTTAGCACTGTTGCCAATGCACGTCATTGCACCTACGGTGACTTAACGGACACGTTTACCTCTGGGATTTTGGTCTGCGTGTTTGTTTTAGGCAGGGTCAGAAATGGTTAATGTGACCCTAAAAATTGCTTTGAAAAGCACTGTGGTATATTAATTATCAACGCAGGAACAAAACTGAGCCTTTAAAAACCGGAATTGATTAATTCCTGCATATGCAGAGTCGCATACATGTGCATGTGTGATAGCGCTATGAAGTACTCAATGAAGGTTCTTAGTATGGAAAATAACTGAAGTATCCCTGGTTCCTATGCAGCTGCTCTAGGCAGGATATGAAGAAGCCCTTGGTCTCCCACTGGTTCTCTGACATTCACTGAGATCTTCAATAACTGGCTCCAAAAAAGCAGAACTGGATGAACACAGCAATTTCAAGCCCCCACTCTACAGGTAGGACCACCACCGCTTGTCATAACAGGCAGCAGACGGCTCGCAGCTGAAGGCTGCCAACCAAACATCAGGAAAATAGATCTGACTTGCAAGACACTGTCAATATTTTCTTTTGCAAGAAGAAATGGGGATTTCTTCTAAAAAGGAGTACAGAAGAGCTGGGAATACTACGCAGAACAATACATTTGTAGGTGGCAGGCTCATTATTTTGTTAACAGACGGATAAATCAAGGGCTCCCTTGTTATTTTATTTTTGCAGTGTACTTTAAAAATACTCACACGCCCACTTAGTGCTTCCTCATCGATAACACCAGCAGCAGGGGGGAGACAGTGTCACCTTCCATAAACAGGTACTGTTTACATATGGCTTGTAAAATAGAACAATTTCAGCAGGGTTAGAGCCAGCGCAGAGAAAAGGTGCAGATAACGCTGGCTTATCTGAAAATATTAGCCAAAAAATATGCCTGCATATTTGAAGTCCTGTATTTGTCCTCTCCGCACATCATTTGCTGTCGCAGGGCCAAGACTAACAATGGGCCTAATTGGTTGTACAGATCAGACGATGATGTTCAGGAAGATGAAAATTATATTGGCCCAATGAGATGTGTTTTGTGTTTAAAGGTTGTCGATTTTCTGCTCCAACTTGAGCTGGAGTCACAACAGCTGACCGCGGCCAGCGCTGAAACAAGATTTAATGAAGCTGTTTGGCCCAGGGCAAAGCAACCACACATGCACACATATACACACACACACACGAGAGAGAGTGCTGCTAATGCTTGCTAGAACCTTTCCAAAAACCAGATTGTTTTTTCCTTAAAAACAGCATGGAGATGATATAATTCCTGAATTTTTATGAGGCCTTTCCCAGGGGTCTAGAAATGGTTTCATATGCAACAAACATGAGCTTGGAGAGAGGAAAATGCAGAATACTGAGAAACCAACCAAGCCAAAGGGCAATTATAAGAAAAAAAATTGCTGGGAGGGTCAATGTTTGGAAAAGGAGAGGGGAGAAGCGGTGGTGTCATGGGTTTCCAAACCTCACTAAACACATCTCGCTAGTCCAGCCACTTGCCCAAAGCTCAGATACTGGGGCTAGCGCTGTGATATTTCAGCACACCAGCACTGTGTCTGTACAGCCAGCAACAGCATTTCACATGCAAAAAATGCTACTTTTAAAAAATTGCCCCGTGCTATTTGTTGAGTTTCTAACTTGCTGGCCTGTGCAGTTACTGCATGAGTCTGATTTTCTTTAGATTTACCCACTTCTCATCCCTTCCCTTCATTGCTGAAGGCTAAATCCCTCTGGAAATTCCCCCACATTCACCAGTGAGAGAATAGATTTTATATCTGCCAACGCAGCCCTTGGCAGACAGCAAAATGTCTCATGTATTTACTAGGTGAAATATCTGGATTATTGTCAGTGTTCAACAGAGATATCCATTCACGTATCAGCAGCGCTCAGCTGCACCCAAAGATTAGTTAACAGGATAAACATCTCGTAAACAGGAGTGAGAACAGTCTTTATGGAAACAAGTAGACTTTAAATCAGAGAGCTCTGCTAAAAAGCAACACCAAATTGTGATTGTGCATATCGGCGAGGACTTTATTTTGCGCGTATTTGCATCCCCTACATTTTACTCTCTAGAATTAGTCTCAACCACCAAAAATTTGCCTGGTTTAGGCTCCAAGAGCGGTTTAACCACCAACTTCCATCCCTGAACTGATAAATTTGCCGAGGCTGTCTCAAAATTGGACACTGTTCATTAAAAAGTCAGTCCTGTTTAGCCTGAAAGGTTCCGTCTTGAAAACGAGCCTGAGCTAAAAAATGCTTCATCCTGGGCCTCCCAAACTTGGTTATCGAGATAGAAAGTCTGCCTCCTTCTTTATTTCGTACTTCTTTATTTTTTCCTTCCCCCCCCCCCCATTTTTTTTAATCAGCAATTTTCACAAGTGAAATTCATTGCTTTGGGTTTGCTTTTTTCGAACCACACGCATTTCTAAGACTCACTTGCCAAGAAATGTCTGTAAAAGTATTTCTAGAAGTTTGGAATTTCCTAGTGGTAGTATGGAAGTTTGGTTTGTTTGAATGTCTCTCGCGGCAGGAGGAAAATTGAACTCACTATGTTTATGAGTATAAAAGCCATCTGTTTGATAGGGACTCTGGAAGAAGACTGAAGGTCTGACTCCTAGAAGATGAAGTGAAAAAGAAAGGTTTTGGCTTCCTGTTGCTGAGAATTAATTATACTGTTAATAGAGTGTTAGAATAAGTAGGACTCCTTTTAGTTATTCCTTCAGCCCAAAGAAATAAATAGAACTTTAAAGAAAAAGTTTCCTGAAGCAAAATCCATCATAACTTTTAAAGTAGTTGGTCACATACCCAAAAACATTTGTGTGCCAGGGTTATTTTCCATAAATATACTCTGGCAAGGTCTGTTTTTTTTTTTTCTTCTTCTTCTTTCTATTTCTTTAAATCAAAACCCTTTGTGGATAAAATATTGGGGGGTGTGTGTGTGTGTGTGTGTGCGCGCGCGCGCGCGCGAAAGGGCTATCTTATGTGCATGAGCATCATCTGACATCACCCGCAGCCTTAAATTTATCCAGGTTTTCCTGTAAAGATCCTTGTCACATTGCTGTTTGGGTGCATTTCTTGTAATCACTTTGTGGCTTCCCTGGGATGTCTGGAGGGAAGGAGAGTTGCAAAATGTGATTCACCCTTTTGGCAGAAGAAAGAGAAATGGGAGATCCCTCGCTAGAGCTGAAAAAATATTTCATCCAAAAAATACCTACTAGAAAATATGGCTGAGAGCTGAGCTGAGCCACTTTTGGAGAAACCAGGCTCTCTCTGCTCGATACAGAGGGAGCTAAAGGAGACAAGGCTGATTTTTACCACTGAAACTGTGTTCCCTGTAATCAGCCTCAGCAACCCCTCTCTGAGACATTGCTTAGGTATATCAGGTGAAAAATATTTACCGGGAGATAACTTTCTGGTGATTTATGATAAAAAAAAACTCACTGACATATGTTCGTAGCTTGAAAACCACCAACAAAGCATGGATGGTGGAATTCACTATATACGGATAAGTAAAAAAAATCTACAGGGCATCGAACAGGTCGCTTGGGAAGACACCTCGACACCCAGCATCGTTCGGGAACGCGCCCGCCCTGCTGCTCTCTCGTCCTCTCCTTCGCAGCCCACCCTCAAACCGCTCGGGCTGCAGGAGCTGCATTTTAAAATGCAAATTCTCATTGCACAAAGCTGAATAAACAGTGCCTGCAAAGGTGCACAAGCCTGTTACACTTCGGTACACACCGGCTTTGTCCCTCCGTGCGCTGGCACGAGCACCGTGCGCAGGTTTTTGGAGGGCTGCCAGGAGGGCTAGATGCCACCGGTGTTTTCCTTAGTGCGCTGGAAACCCCAGGTGAGTTTTGACACCATCAGTACCCTTGGCGGACACTCGCCGCATTATATATGAACTGTTTGGAGCATGTTGAGTGCAGAGACTCCTGTAACGTCCAGAAGTATTTGGGTGTACAAAGAAAAATACAGCTGAGCTAACAGAGCTTTAAAAGAAGCTGACTTGGGTGCTTGATAGTCCCTGCGTAAGGCTTGCTTGTCAACATTACCGGGCAAAATCTATGAAATCTATGCCTTCAACCTGAATATACAAGGGGAGCCAAAATAACACATTATGAGCGTTAATGCAGTTGAAAGTAAAACCGCATGTTTTCCAAAGGGTTTAAAAGCTCATTTGAAGTAGGGCAAAGGGTCAGAAAAGAAGGAGTCCCATTTATGTAGCGCTGGCAACTGTTTAAAAATGAAGAAGCCCCACTTAGAGCATGTACATTTCATTATATCACTGCTGCCCTTGTTGACGAAAGCAAGAGCGGATATGGCCGCCCTCGTTCGGACCCCGCAAAAGCAGAGAAATTCCCAAGATCTCCCAGAAAAGGGAAGAAATGGGTCTTTGTTAGGAGCGACTGGAAAGAGTGCAAACCCCAAATGATTTCTACTTTTTAAGGGAATTTTTATGCTTAGGCAATAGGAAAAAACTGGCCATGTTTTACGACGCTGTAGGCAGCTCTGTGTTAACTCCCAGGTGCCCACCTGGGTATCCGAGAGCAGCTTTGAGCCTCCTGCTCGAGGGCGCCGGAGCGGCTCGCTGAGGTTGCTCTGCTGGCAGGTTCCTGCTCCTCACCAGCCTTCCTCCAGCCTGTTATCCCCGGTCCTGCACTGTAGGAGGGACTTCATGGATTTCTGGTCACGCTTTTGCTTTGCCTCGTTGGACCCTTGGCATCTATATTTTCTGGCCCTTGGTGTCTCTTGGACCTGCT
The DNA here is from genome assembly GCF_003343035.1 of Apteryx rowi. Taxonomy (NCBI): domain Eukaryota; kingdom Metazoa; phylum Chordata; class Aves; order Apterygiformes; family Apterygidae; genus Apteryx; species Apteryx rowi. The sequence continues at coordinate 694,259 of NW_020451249.1, read as the reverse complement.
GTGAACCTGTCCCCTGGCTTGGTCCCGACCACTGAAATCCTCCTCTGAGTCCCGGACACTCCGTGGCACCCAGAGGAGAGCCACCCTCTGCACTGACACTCCTTGGGCTGCTACCAGGGAGAGCAGGAGGCTGTCCCAAATTCAGAGCTGTGGGGAACAAGGGACCAGCAGGATGCTCCGTGCCCTATATCCTATACAACTCTAAAGTCTGCAGCCACCAGAGAGGACCAGGTTGCCTGGAGTGACATCGTTTGGTCTGCAGAGCCCTGAGAACCTGCAAAGATGCTTTAGAGGGAAGCTGTCGAGCTACCTGCTCCCCAGTACCCTTACAGCTTTCTTGCCAGCACAGCTGGGTTGTAAAAGTGAAACCTGCCTATCCTACTGTCCTGGATTTCCATTTTAAAGAACAAAATGTAGTGCATTAAAGGTAAAATATTTGAAGCAAGTTTGTCTGCTCTTTCTCTAGGGATATAGAAAAAAATATTTCTGTTAAAAGAAACACATCCCTGTACACAGGATTTGCACAGAGCAAAGGGAACATTTTTGTCTGAGGTTCGAGTTAAATCACTGGCAGAACATCACTGCTTTTCAAGCACTTTAACTCAGATCCAACAAAAATCTATAAAAAGCTGTTAAGTTGTGATGAAGGAGAGCCACAGTGGTAATGAGTTTACTACAGTCCTTTAGGGTAAGCTCCAGACTACTGCCGGGTAAGGAGTCCGACTGCCATTCCCAGAGGGCAGTAAGGTATTCCAACAACTTAATGTCCCTCATGGACCTTCAGCCTCCTCGTGTCCATGCCAGCAGGCCTGCCAGAAACCCCAGAGTAGATCAAGAGTGAATGTGAGGTGTTGATCTGAATATGTGTCTCCATTACAACATTTAGCTCTGTTCTTAGGCTGGAAAGGGCCCTTGGCTGCAACAGCAGGTTGGGCTGGTGGTTTGTAGAGATGAATAGCATTAAAAGGTGAGAGAACTGGAGTGACAGAGCATGCTACGGAGCAGGATCAAAGCAACACGTGGAGTATCTGCTGAGCACCAACCAGAGCTTTAGGAGGTCTATGCCCTTCATGTTCATCAGCATTTCATTTCCCTTCAAAATATGCATGCGGAAGAAGAAAAGAAGGATGAACGCAAATAACCTAGTCCTGAACAGTTTCAAGAAAGCCAAAAGCAGTCAGATGTGTGGATAATAATACAGTGATTGGCAGCTGCAAAACATCCCAGAAACCTGCCTGTGAAGAAAAGGAGGAGAAAGAGACCAAGCGTGCATTAGTGTTGTCTGCAATTACCACGTCTGTTAGTAGGACCGTGCGAAGATCTCTTTCTTTGGGCCTGCAAGTGAGTATAAGAGCCTTTACAGACCATGGAGACTCCCATTAATGCAAGCGGTGTGAGACATTACTCCAGGGAAGGGGACTTGTATCCCTCTAACATTATGCAAAACCTCAGCTTACTAATTCAGCCTCTCATCTCCGGTGGGTATTTTGTAGAAACTGGAATGGCTTCTGCCATATAGGACTGATTTAAAATTTTGTTCCAGTACAGGAAGGGCCTTGAATTTCGGGACCTTTGGGGACTGATAACTGCAGAAAAAATAAGTCTGCAGGACAACTCACAGAGTTCACCTTGGAGATCAGCCTGGAGGGCTCTCTGGGATGTTCCTGTGGGCCTGAGTCTCCCAAATATAGTCCAGAGCAGAACAGAAAATAAGCTCGGTCCAAGGAGATAAAAAAGGAGGGACTGGAATGGGATTTCTGTGCTGTCTTCTCCATTTTACAGCCCAGGAACAACATCTGGGTTTCAAGGAAAACGATTTGCATCCCAATCCAGGAGGAGCAGACAGCAGTGAGGACTGTCTGGGACTGAACTGCAAGGCAGAGTAGGTTGGGAGCAGCTCCTGGTTCAGGCTTGGGGAGGTCTCCTGGCACTCCAGCAAACGCACATCTCCAGGGACCATGAGCGTGCGTCTCCTCCAGACCCATCTGCACCTTTTCTCCAAGCCAAACACCCTGTCAGCATTTCCCGACAGCCTCTTACTTTTGAAAGCAGAATGACTTGGGGGTCTTCATAGATGAGAGTCTGAATTAAATATTGCCTAAGAGGTTTCCTATTGGGCTGGAGTGTTTTTTTTTTAAATCCAAATAAATCCCCCAGGATCAATTTAGGGCTCTAAAATGGATTCAAGTAAAATAAAGGATGTAGGAGTGAGAGGCATAGAAAAAGACTGAAATGGCAGATGAGTCAGCAAAAAAACAGAGCCTGAGAAGATGCAGAAATAATATTAGGGATATAAAGAGACTGGAACTAGAGCTAATTTTCCTATACTAAAGTAAAGAAAAGGTTCAGGAAAGAAAGTTTGTCTAATATTCTCCAAGTTACTCCTCTTTAAATATCTGTTGGTTGATTTGTTTTTCCCTCCCAAAGCCTCAACAGCCTGATTTTATTTTCTTAGCTTTGTGGAGAACCAGGAACGCTGGCAATATGGATTCCAACCTGAAATCCAACGTGTTGGCTAGCAAACCTGTATCTGGTGTTGAAGGGACACAAGCATCAATTTTTATTAGAGCTTTATTTGCTACTTTTAAACAATGAGCAGAGTCTGCTGCAAAGTAAAAACACATGTCGCTTGAAAAATATTGATGTGCACAGATAATGCTGCACATCCCTTGGGTACCAAGTGGATGAAAAGAGTCAGAAAGTCAAAAGCAGGGAAGGACGAAATAATTACAGGACATGTTGCATTAGACAAATCACAGCTGAGCCTCTTTAGCTCATGTTTTGCTAGTCTGGTTTTCAAATAATCCTTCTGTAACACACTAACAATTGAGTCCAAGTTTGAAGGAGGAGGATCAGAACATGTGAAACTTGTAAACATGTTCCCAATAACATATCTGTAGTTTATTTATGTGAACATATTAGATAAGGGCAAAGTATTAAACTTCAGTAAATATTTACAGATCCCCTGCTCTTTCTGGTAGTGAACACAATGGACAAAAGTGCATTAATTTCAAAATCTTCACATCTTTAGCTTTGTTTTCTTCTTCTCCCCTCACAAGATTAAAAATGGGAAAACAGACTTTGAAATGCTGTGGCTGTAAAATTAGAGAGCAGCTGCAGTCTTTTCTCCTGATTAAGAATGGCCATACTTCAGTACAACTCTTATAATAATATAAAAATGAAGTTTGGGTCATTTCTGCACCTAGCCACAGAGAAAAATCAGCAATGCCTAGAATTCCTTATGTTTTTGATTAGCCTTGCTGGCTTATTCCTCTTATTAAAGTTCATTTTGAGGTTTGACCGATTCTCCTTTTGTCTCCACTGTTTTGGTCCTCCTTCAAAATTTGGGCGGTTTGGGAAGCCTTTCCCCATGAGATCTTTACTAATGGACTGACGAGACCTTTCCTGCGGTGGCTGTCGCTCCGCAGGGTCGTGTCTCTTCCCCGAGACAGGGATGCGCACGTCCGCTCGCCCCCCGCGCGGGAGCGGACGCAACGCCACAGGGCAGCCAGAAGCGGAGGGGTTGCTCCACATCTAAAAAGTGGAGCACAGAGTATAAATATTAACATAAACTTCTATGAATATCAGCGGAAAAATCTAACTCAAAATGTTTAAAACCTTTTCACGTGCTTGTTTTTTTTTTATTATTTTTTTTTTCCTGGTGGTTTTCTCCCCCTCGCCTTCTTTTTAACAAAGTCTGTTGGTAATCTCCAGGAGCAACGGACACAAGGGGAGAAATGGAAGGAAGGAAAGTTTTTTGGAAGAAAAAAAAGTGAATTTATATAAGATTTCCACTTCCTTTCAGGTTTAAATCCCTTTTAAACCAAGGGGCTAAACTGTCAGTACTGGATCCAAATCCAAACCATTCCAGGCAGGCCTAATTAAAAAAAAATCTCCAGGGTTGGTGTCAAGGGGCCATTCAAAAGTCTAAGGACAGAGCCTATCCCTTCATCAGAAAACAAAGAGAAACCCTGAATATGTATGAAGATGGTCAGGAGCTTTCCCAAGCTCCCACTCCTCTCCTTGGGAAACCAAAAAGTATCAGCTTCAAATCTCATTGGTGCATTTATGAGAAACAGGCAGTCATTGTACACAAGACCTACGGTATTAATCACTTCTAGATTTCCCTTTCCTTTTTCTAAAGAGGGGATTTTCTTTTTTAATGTCAATAAATAGTCCTGCCTGAGATTAGACTGTCAGGGACATAAAGTCAGGAAAAAAAAAGGTGAAATGCCCCAAACTGGAGGACCCTGACCTGTTTCCAGAGTCAGCGCTCAGGAGGTGCAGGTAACCGCTGTGGTTTTGCCCGAAACGCTACAAGCCCTGCTTTATGGCGCAGCTGAAGAGAGTGATGGTCCCACTGGTCGGAGTATGCAAACAGCTCTAGATTAAAAGAAGCCAGATCACCTCCCAAACCAAATATTGAATTAGGTTTGGGATTTTTTCCATTCCTTTTTTTCATCTCACATTTGTGCTGCTCTAGCCTTGGCTGTGTCACAGGCTTCTTTGTCCCCAAGTCCTGCAAAAATACTGAATAGCTCAAGCTGCTGTTTGTACTCAAACTTCCGGTTTATTTTACCTGTGACATTAATTCTATATAACAGCAGCAAATAAGCTTCTGGCCACGGAGTGATGCGTGCTCAGGTGTTCTTTGGACCCATCCCCAGAGGAACATGCTCTGTGCTGGTGTGTCTGCTTGGTATGTTTTGTCTGCACGTCTCAGTGAGAATAGATCTTCCCAAGACATCTTTTCCTTGGCTCTTGTCTCATCTGACTGTAAATCATGGACTTCTGCATGGCCACAGCAAACTGGCAGATACTTTCTGTTAGGACAGCTAAGGGCGACCTTGAGAAGGTTTTCATTAGGATGCTGAACGTTCAGAAAGAGACTCTAATCCTGCCCTATTCAATGCCACTAATTTTAGTTTCAGTCAGAAGGAAGAGTCATGTCACATATGAAGAAAGAGAAAATTAAAATGTATTTGAGCTTTTAATAAATGACTAATCAGCTCAAAACTGGGATTCAGTTTAAGGGGAAGGGAAAGAGAGCATTTTTCTTGTTAGTAGAACTTATCTTGTGTAACAAATAACCTCAACATTGGAGTCTCCAGCCTGGAACAATCTTCTTTCACCTCCTTATATTTTGCAACGGGCCATGCAGACAAACTGGCCCCATGAATCACAACAGCTTTGTGATGGGGCAACATTTTCATGCTACTGTATTTTAATACCCTTCTCAACAGTGACATCTTCTACTCATTAAAGGCAGGTCAGCTAGTGAATCTAATAATATATCTGTGGAAACATAAGGAGCTGAAATATGCCCTTGGCTTTTCAGGAAACAGAGGTCTTTCAGAAATGCCAGAGAAATGAGGTTCTATTTTTCCAAGGCATCAAATTTTTTCAAAGCAACCCCAAATGTGTATAATCATATTATAGGCAATCAGGGTGCTATTCAGCTACTATATCAAACAGGCATGTCATTAGCACAGCAGGCTAATTGCTTGAGCTTTCCTTGACCTGGGACTTCAACGTTAAGGCTCTGGGTGGCCAAGCGATTTTCATAATTTTGTCTGTATTCCATGAGTCTAGAGGAAATCAAGGTCTGTGATTGCTTTGGTAATTTTCCTTTCAGAACAGATTGCTTGATTTGACATTTTAAGTACAGTATCTTGTAACTCACAAGTAGGCAAACCTTTCAAAGAAATTGCTGTGAGTGCAGTCTCCTATTTTCCTTGCTAAAACACTCTGCTGTATCTTTAGAAGACTTGTCTTTGTGAGAACACAGCAGCAGATCATGAGAATTGAGTTGCCACCGAGATAAGGTCATGTTATGTAGAAATATGAGCTCCTTAACCTTTGATCTTTCCCCCACTTCCAATTTTGTAACCTTTTGCTGCACGTAGTTCACAGCGAAGTCAGGAGGAACACTTGGATTCCTCTTGGCTTCCCCATCAATAACACTGCTTCTTAGGGGTTTTAAAAAGTCACATTCTGCTTCATTACAGGTTTTTAACTAGCTTCCACCAAAGATAAGCCATCTTCCAATTCCGCAGACACATTGATGACAGCCTTCTAAAATATCTGTAATCCCTAAAACCAAGGGCAGAAGAGAATGTAACCTCTGAGCAAAGGTTTGGGATGAGACATCGCAAAATGGCTGCGTTCTCAAAGCTGAGGAAGGGAGTAGAAGCCGACAGCAAGCTTGAAGGGTGAAATGGTGAGGGCATCTGATTTGCACTGAAACTGCAGCATGAGAAGAAGAAAAAGTAACTTTTCAAATATATATATATATATATTTTTAACATCCGAGTGAAATCCCAAGTCAACCAAAATCAATGGAGGAGGCAATCAGAATCTTCTTGTGATCAGCGTTGCGCCTCTTGGTGTAAATTGATCTGAACACAGTATTGGACTGAGAGTTTGCATTTCCCGTGTCTGTAATCCCAACCTTAAGGAGCCTTTTGTGAGGAACAGATGTTTAAAATCTAGCTGCAGATCCCCATTTTACCATGCAGGCTGAATCTACTTCCATTTGTGCTGGGTACCTGCGCTGTCCCCACGTGGTTCTCATTGGCCATGGGAAGAACCGAAAAGGTGATGAAAAAGTAAATAAAAACACGCTAGGAACGAGTGAATCAGAGCCACTTTAGCTCTCCATAATAGGTGCGGAAAAGAAGGGAAATGCTTCCAGTTGGCAGATGTTGGAAAGGTGATTTACAGAAGCAGACACCCACTGAAAGTGCAGTCCCTTTTCGATGTCTCTCACTTGTCCCCAAATTAATAGCCACTTCTGAAAGTCTGCACTTTCTTCCTATCCCTCTAACTTCTGTGCTGGTAACCAGTAAACTAAGAAATAGGAAAACAAGGTGTGCGAACTGAAAACATATATAGCAGATACTTGGCTTTAAAATTGCCTCAAGCAGCTCGGTCAACAGTTCACCCTCTTCCCTCGTCTCCTCCCCCAGCTCTGAATTCTTTCAGGGAAGCGGGGAAGAAAACTCCAGTTTGGATCTGCCCTACAAAATCTGGACCTGGAGTTAAATATGTATAATATATACAAATCAATTTTCACCTTCTTTCCACTTGTTAAATCTCATTAGAGGAAGAATTTTAACAGTTGTTAAAATCTCTCTTTTCTTCTCTTTTCTTGCCCTTCCCTAAAAGCAACTGGATTGGAAAGTGCACTATGCAGACCCATTTTTCAAAGTGATAGCATAGAAGGAGGAAAATTATTCTCCTGAAAGCCTTGTATAAGTTGATGGCTATGGAAAGATTGTTTTAGAGTTTAAAGCTATAGAGTGAGGTCACACAGAAACACTTACTGTATTGAATTAAATCTGAAAAAACTGTCTTATAACATTATTCCCTCTCAATAATTCACAATTTCTAATTGCAATATTGTGGTCTAATCAGTTCACTAATAACTTATGAAACTGGGAAAAAAATGTTTCTAAGAACTTTCCATTAATTTCTCCAACAAGCCTTACTGAACGCAAAACGTTCTTCATGTTTTTAATCTCATCAACGCTTTGGAAATATCATTTTAACAGTTAACAACCTGTGGTACTCCTCGGAGCAGGAATTTTCTGAGCTGATGTGTGGACTGCAACACTAGAGAGGGTCTCTTTTTCTTAGCATTGAGACAGCCCTTCTGAGTCAAGAGGGCACATCCCAGGTTTACATTTAAGGTTTAGCAGAGACTGAATTACTCCTAGACTATTGCAAAGCAGTTAACACCAGGCATGGCCAAAGGGAAGTCTTTGCTACATGAAACATCTCCTCAGTCTCTGTAAAAATCCTGCAAATTGTCTGGAGAGACATTAGTGTGTGGTTACTTCCCAGACACATGTTAGTTTAACTGAGACCTGGGCTGGACCCGTGATCCAGCTTGGAGATGTGGGAAGGGCATCACACTGCCTTGGCTCCCGTGTGCACATGCACAACCAGAGCAGCAGAGCGAGGCAGCAGCCCCACACGGGTGGAGGGAACAGAGCTGTAAGGGCTGCACCTTTGGTCTCTATATCTAATATCTCATCCTGTGACAGGCTTGGGTTTTGTATAGTGGGTCTGAGAGTGGTTTATTCCTTGGTCTAACAGGATAATCTTATAGCTCAAGCAATAAAGCCTTGTAGCTCTGTATCCAGAGGTGTTAGAGGTCTCCAGCTCTTAACTGGAGCTCTTTTTATGCACAAGGGTATAAAACCACGCACGTGTATGTTGTGCCTTGGCAAGGGGAACATGCTCTCTTCTCCAGGCGACATGCGAGTCTGCTGCTCTTGCCACTCTCTTAGACAGTCATCTTCTCTGTAGGAAGAATGGATTTAATTATATCACAGTTTCCAGTTTTATTAATGCTCAAACAATACGAGCATTAAAGTGAAATAATATGGCAAGTACTGCAGAGGCCACTGAAACGTTTCCTGTTATTGTGTTGTAATGGAGATTGCAGTAACACGGAGCTGTTCCAAATGACTGCAGCAGAAAACGTCTCTAACCCTCTCCAAGATCTGAGAGCTCTGCTGAGCTGCAAGACTATCGCCCTTGACAACAGAATTTCTAGGAATTAACATTTGAGGTGGCAAAGAATTTGCCTAGGAGGACTGGGCACAGCTCAGACATTTCCATGCTTGCTGCAAGCCTTTCAAATGAAAAGCAGACTTCATCTGGCAGAGCTGAGAACTGCATTTGATAAAGGGTTACAGCTTTCCCCAGCTGCATGGAAATGACTGAGCTCATGAGCAGAAGTTATTGACAAATACAGGGTGCCAAAAAGCCGCCACTGTTATGAGAGAGTTGAGCTGGGTGGCAAATTTCTTGTAGGAATTGGCATTCGTGCCCACTTTCCCAGGGGGAATGTGCTCCTGACACAACCGGATTCTTCACGCGAAGAATGACATGTAACCGTGCCTGTGCCCAGTAATGCTCTCCTTGGAAGAGGAAACCAGCCATTCGTAGGACATCCCCGTGAATTTTTATACCAGCTTGCAGAAAATTTTATTTCACCTGAAAGGAGCAAATGAAAGCCTAGCTGTTTCAAATCTGTTGGCTGTCCCAGTTTGTTTTGGGATCCTGGCCCTTCTGGATGGTGGCATCTTTCCAGTCCAGGTGTGGAACACATCTAAGAGCCTCACAGTCTAATTATCTCCAAAGCACAGGTTGTGACTAATCTGAGATGCAGCTGAATTTCACTGAATTCAACAGCAAAACTCCATGGGGGTAGGATTTCATACACAGATTTGACCAAACTCACACATACAATCTTTGATAGAGAAATGCGCCTTCCACATTTTAGACTATTCATCTCCTGTACTTCAGTATTAACCTCGATCTCTGACTCCTCGCTGACCTTTTTTATTCATTCACTTCTACTGCAATGAAAACGAATCGTTCAGTCATTTCAGTTCAATGTAATGTTCTGGAACGAATTCAGGGAGGCATCCATGAAGATTGTTTCCTGCCATAGACAGCAAGTGGTTTCTATGCGCCTACTCTCATGATGCTTTTCCAAGGGATTTAAATTCAGTTAAAATAAATTACAGGCCTTTGAAAATAGCGCTGGACTACAAGTGAAAATTACAGTGTTCTCATCTATTTACATAGCGACTCTTTATAAATAATGACTCAGTGGTTGCGCTATCATGAATTGCACGGACTACCCACAAACCCTTCATTTTGTTTTTTTGGATTTGTTGTCAATACCTTAATTAAGAGTGGCTAAGGGTGGCTCAAACCAAAATTTCACAGGCTGAAGCTCCCAAGGATAAACTGAAACTGAGCTGGTTAGTAAAAAAATGGGCAGTTTGGAAAGCAAATTTAAACTTCTATTAATCATTTCATTTTACAGTAACGCTAGTCCTGGAAGAAGCATTAATTGGAATAGACCTTTGGAATTCCAGCTTTGGAATAGAGATGTTCAAAACCAGAGACTGGCAATGACCTGCTCACTCTGACATCTCAGGGTTTCCAGATATTTTCAGAACATCACTAATCTAAATTTCAAAAACCCTGAGAGGTGATAGTTTTTTGTGCAGTTGGGAATCTTGATAACAGCTTGTACAAAATTTGATTTTTGTAATGAAGCCACTGAATTGCCTGTACACAAAAGTGCATCTGATTCTGCCTGTTCCTCTTCTCACACATAAAGGATTTACTCTTATGAGAAGTCCCACAGAAAGCTCACTATGGACAAAGAGTGAAGAATTAAGCCCTCAGACACTGAAAACAGTTGTGTTTTCCCAGGTACATCCATGGTGGCACATTTCCACAAGCAGTGTTGGAGGTGCGAGAAGAGAGATCTTGGTTGCATGAACACACTGGCTTCCTAAAAGAGAAGCCCAAAGTCAAACTGGGAATCAAGCAGCAGACTCAAAATAAAGCCCAAGATCTGCAGTCATTTTGATCTTCCCATTTACTTCTGCAAGTAAAAAAATAGAAGGACTATCAACTTTTTTTTTTCCTTTTTTTTTTTTTAAATGAGCCAGCTCATGGAGGAGGGGATATAACCCACTTTTTCTCTCTGAGCCACAGCTGAGGAGATAATATTCTGCCTGGCAGGGACACACACTCATACAACCCATCCCACTGCAGTCTCTCGGTCTGCTCACAGCAGCAAGGCAAGAAATACCAGCCTTCAGGATGATCGTGAATGACAGTGGATTTATCAGGATTTCTGCAAGGTGTGAAAGGTATAGGAGTTAACTCTGCAACACATACGTTCATTTACAGACCAATAAAGCTGTGTTCTCTTCAGCAGAAGACCCAAAGTACTTGCAAAGTATTCATTCCTTCGAATCCCCTTTTCTTCCAGCTGGGCACTTACTGGGATTATATAGTCAGTGCTGTGCTTTGAGACAGAAAGAATTGAAGGGAAGATCAACTACACACAAAACTGCCAGAAAATTATGAGATAGGCATGTGCATAGGCAATAGAAATCACATTTAAGAAAAGGAGGAAAAAAAATCATGAAAGAGAGCCAGACTGCATACAGTAGTCTTAGTGTTTGCACTGGTTAAACCCCTTTTATCTCACATTCATAAACACAGGCTCTCTATATGATATAAAACACATTTAGCTGTCATTGAAATGCTGTGATTTATGGAGCAGGGCTGTCCCTAAGAGGGTAACAACACTTGGTGCTTATTTTGGCAGGTGCACTAATTCAAACTGCTGAGCGGCTCAAAGAACGGCTAATGCTAATGACAAAAGGTTAATGATTTTCTTTTCTTTTTCTTTTTTTATTGGAAATATTTGTTCAGTTTAGGCACTGCTTTATATGTGACCCCAGCTGTAGCCAAGCAGATGTCAGCTCACTTTGCATTTGGCAAACGCAGCGTTCGAAGAAAATATTATTTTAGTTTCAAACATGACTAAATAGCTGTCACCTCACTGGACTAATGAAGAGACATCTACAGACCTCTGCCTTTCTTTCATGTTTGCATTTAAGAAGAGATAAATAATGAACTGTTCCCCTAGTAAAATGGAAATGGCATGTCCAATAGAAAAATCAGCATTAAATATATTCATTCATCTATCAGTTTTGGGTTACCTTTTCCAGTTTCTCAACAGTCTTCAAATCCACTTGTTACTCTGGGCTTTTTCTGGGTTAACAGAACTGTAAAGTTGTCTGTCATCTCTTAAATGAAGCTGTGCTTTCTGCTGCTTGCTAACGCTCTGCTACAAGTTATCACAGCACATGTTTTGTAAGTGTTTGTGGTCGTGTTTAGTAAGATGGAAATCCATGTAGTCAAGCCCTGAACCTATTTCAGACACGTATCGAAACCCCCATTGACTAGAGCAGGACGCACAAAATCGGCTGTCTGTGCCTCAGACTAATGCCGGCTGCAACGAGGGGGGCCCTGTCCCCCCCCCCGCATTTGAGCCACGCACGGGAAAAGCCGACGTCTTCGGGAAGAGCAGTGTGCTTCGCGCAAGCATGTCAGGTGGCACACGGGAACACCTGGGAATCGCCTAACTGGTCCTGAAGGGCCACAGCAGGTGATAGCCAACTGGCAGTGTCATCCTCTCCAACACGATGTTTTTAAAAATATGCGACAGCAACATGGTTTGGCAAGGTTATCGAAGTTGAGTGAAGTTGGCCCAAGGAAGACACCTGCTCCTCCTTTCTGGCGGCGTGGGAAACACGAGTCGTCAACATCTGGTCACCCTGGCCCAGGAGACAGCAGAGGGTGAGCCCGGGAAGCCACCTTCCCCAGCAGTGCTCTGCTCGTCAGTTAAACCACGTGCCCCAGACCAAGGTCCTCAGTGGCTTCGATTGGGCATGACTGTCTTTCACTTCCTCTCTTACACTGGTGTGAGCGTCAAACATCTGCCCACCCTGCGCTAGGAGCAGCCAACACGTAAGAACAGGCTGTGGGAGCTCTGCGTAGGGCTGACTTATCAGGCACAGTACCGGGAAAAGCCAAAAATAGTTACAAAACCTTCTGAGAGCCTCGGAGGCTTGATCCCTCAAAACACAACGCTTTCTTATCACTGTCAACATGCACGCGAGCCGAAAAGTCCTGTACTCAAACACAACAAGGCTAGCGATCTGCCACAGGACAAAAATCTCATGCACAATAGTATCAAAAGCAGCAGAAAAGTCCAACAATAACAACAAAGCAGCAAAACCCTGGCCAGCAGTGAAAAGTAGGTCATTTTGAACACATCCAAGAGCAGTATCTCCACAAGGAACTGGATGGAAGCCAGAAAGACATTTGTCAAATTAATCATGGGAGATCAGGTGCTTGTCCCCCTCCCCTCCCAGATTCCCTTGCAGCCCTCTCCTCATTAACCTTTGGCAGAAAGGCAGGCTTGAGACAGACTCATAATAAGTGTGATTTTTCCTAGATAGTCCAACATTATTATTATTTTTTAAACCACAGTGTTACTCACAGTGAGGACCGTGTTCACTTTGCTCAGCCAAGTCATCTTTGATACAGAGAGGGGAGCTCAAGGAACTGGTCCCACCACCAGCTTTTCTGGCTCTTGCTACAGCCCAACATACACAAAACCGCTTAAGGCTCAGCTCTGGTCCCAGCTGGACCGTATTGCAGCCGAGAACCAGCAGAGCACGAGGGTGGCTCTTCACATCATGTACCAAACCTGTCCTCTGCCTCAATTAGCACTGCTGGAGTGCCCTACAATTAATTTCAGCTGCAACGTCCTACAAGCAATTTCAACCTCTTGATAAGTCTCTTCTGCCAGGAGAATTCTCAGCTGGAGAAACAAGGTTAGGTCATCCTTGGTTTATGCTCTTTAGATATGGCTGTATTCAGAACGGTTGCCTTAAAAAAGGAGAAGTGACTAAAAAGCCAACAAGACTTAATGAATAGGTGTTCGCTCAGAAATCTGAAGTCCATCAGCTATTTTCTAGGAAGGAAAGAAGGAAGCCTGGAAAGTATTAGGAACAGAAAGACCACCAGACATGAAAAATGGTATTTCTAATGCTGAAACTATCCACAAAAGAGGTTTTCAAAGTTTACAAGGAGAGCTTGAGCAGTAACATCACAGCAGGACTTGATAAGTAAAATGTGTGTAAATTTAACAGGGTTTTTTCCCCACCGTTGGTCAGTGCTTCCTTCCCACCAAAGTGAAGAGTTATTTTGGCTCCTCTCTGAGAAAGATGAGCAAATGATAAAATATGTGAGAGGATGACTAAAGCACTGAATGAAAAAAATAGATTATGGGCACAGGGTGCAGTATTTGGTAATGCTGGAGTGTATGCATGCCTGAGAAATAAAATGGCCAACCTGCCTTTTTCTTCAAGAGCAAAGAGAAGGATGGAAATCTGGATGCTGTAAGTGAGGCTTGGTCCAGAAATCAAAAATCCATAAAACACATTAGCTCTAGGGTGAATGTAGAAAAGAGTCTCGTCCAGGTTAGCCAAATATCTGTGGCTTCAATAGAAGCCTTTAGGAAAATATGTAGCCACTAAACCATTTTTATTCAGCGTTCTCCAAACATAAAATGCTCTTTTAGCTGCTTAAGGCTAGTTATTTTATATATATATAAATAATTATTTTTTTATTTTTTATTTTTTTTTACTCCCATGCCCCCTACCTTCTTCACAGGACTGAGTAAGGAACAGAATATGAAGTAACGAAAATCGTCATCTGCTTTTTTAGCCTCTGTGACCCCAGTACCAGCTGTTTCAAACTGGCCACATTTCTTCCAGCTCATCCATCTAGGTAAAGAAAACCTATTCTGCAGCACTGAATTCACCCTATGCGTAAATGAATAATAAAAACAAGGTTTGCATGGAGCGTCTTGCATGGAAAATCCAGGGGTGAAGCGTTCTGTGTTTGTTGCCTCTTTGAGGGAAGATACATCAGTAAGTCACTGTAACTAATAATCATGCAGTATTGAAAGAGCGCAGAATTTACTGGTGCGGTGGGATTACTTTTGTTAAAGCAATAATGCCTCATTTGTTCTTATGACAGAGCTTTACAACAGTTGCACAGGCAAGTCTTTAACATCCATCAACATTACTGTCTGGATTGTATTATCTAGGAAATCCCAGAGTCACTAGCCTACAGGTTGAATTAGCTGCAAATTCATTTCAGATTAGAATCCCTTTTGTAAATGCTGCAGTCACTCAGGCAATACCTCGGAGAAAGCGAGGGGGGATGTTATTGAATTTTGTGTTAATAATTCTTTCCCAGCCTTTTTTTTTTTTTTTCTTCCTCTTTTGGTAACCACCACTTCTTGAAAGATATTAAGGCATTAAGCTAACTTTAAAATAACAGCAGCAAACACTTTTCTGAAAACCTTCCTTTGTGTCTTTCCTCAAGAAACAAAAACCTTTCCCAAGTGTGGAATGAAACCAGAATTTAAAAAATAGTTTATAGCTTATCTGTTCCTTATTCCAGGTGTTTCAAAAAACCACCGGCACCCAGGCCCAGGGCCAGCCACCCAAAGACTCCTTTTGGTTTGGTGCCACGCTCCTGCAGGAGGTTTCTCGGCCGGTTTTGCCCAGGAACTTCGTACAGACCTGCCCTTGGCCGCTGCGCGCTGTGGCTCAGCCAGCCCCGCGTTGCAACGCGCCGAGCACCTCAATGCTCCTGGTTCCTCCACGTGATGGAAAGGTCTCAGCAGGGCGAGACGATCTCTACCTTTCTGACATGGTCCTTTGCACAGTGAAAAACCTGCTCTTTGAGGGCCGGGGGGTTTCTGGACACTGCTGCAATGCACGTGAGAATTAAACCAAGGTTCTTCCTGCAGTTCTTCTGCGGTAAATGCAGAAGGACATCGCCGACCAGGTCTGCATTCAGCCGGGGTTGCATTTGGGTCTCTCTTGAACTTTCCTGCAAGGGGGTATGCCAGCAAAGGAGCCTGTGGGCAGGAAAGAGTGCGTTCAACTCCAGCATTGGAGAATGTTTGAAGAAAATGAAGTTTGAACTCCAAACCACAAATATTCATAACAGAATCCTGATTCTGAGGATTACAGCGAGCCAAACGCAGGGCAGAGCCGCCACCACGTGACTGCTCAAATGTCACCTACGAAGTTTGTGTTTCAAATAGCCGCTGCTGAACTCCTCCCAGTCAATCCTTGCTCCGACGTGTTTTTGGCAAATAACTCCGAACAAAGACTGTATCTGAAAATTCACTTGCTGCCTACATTACTTACATGAATCATTCGCTCAGCATCTTGTTATAGAAAGAGCCGAGAAGCCCAAATTAAGGAGCAGATCCCCTGCCTTCGAGGTTCTTCTTAAAAGATCTCTTTTGTGCGAGGGAGTTAGAGCTTAGTTTAAATGCCTCATTAACGTCTCTGTTGATAAAACCCAGAGTGTTGCCATTTTGATTCCTTAAGTTCCCAACCTGCTACATTAACATTTTTTATGTAACGTATAATGTTGCCCTAGGAGAAGAAAGAAATAAAAGTTCTCTCTGCTCCTTTTATAAACTAGGTTACAGCTCTAACAAGACAGGTTTATGTTCCGATTGAAGAAGTAGACATTATTGCATCTGTTTAACTTGAAACCTCTGCTGAAGCCCCAGCCTGTTCTCTTAAGGGCTGTAAACACCAGGCATTCCTAAGGGTGGATGTGGGTCTCATCACCGTATGATTCCACCAAAATCAATTAATTCTAGTAAAACTCAGAGCAGAATTTAGCCTGTAATTAAAGACAAAGCTGCAGGCTTCCTTCCCCAAAGGACAACTGTTCCCCAATTTGCTAAATGCCAGTTCTCATCCCAGGACACAGGTCTCAGCGACTGCCACCCCCTCCGGAGACGCGCGCACTTGCAGACACAGAAATAATGGCTATTTTAGCCTGTCATTTTCTGCAGCCCAAACCTCACCTCTGTTCGCTGGGGTCTTTACATAACCTGACCTCCAGAAGCCAATTACATCTGTTTTCTTTGTGCTCATGTGTTTCTAGTATTGACACCAACTTTGCTTTCAACAAAGGGTGGGTTCCCATGAACTCGGCTCTTTATTAGCAGCTGGTTCTTATTAGAGATTAACCAATAAAAAATGAGTAATACAGTCGGCAGTGTGTTCCTACATGTAGCACTTTTCCATGTGTTTCAATTTACCAATCAACCAATAAAGCCCTGCCCTCCAATGAACTGCATTCCATACCTCACATTTTTTGCTTATTTTGATAAATGTAGCTTTTCATAGATAAAAAGGGCAGGAATCTGGCTAACACTGTCTACTGTTAGTTGGAACATTGATGTTGGTTAGATGAATTAGAGAATGCTACTTGATCTTTTCTCTGACAGCTTATTATGCCTCGGTTCCTGGGCTTCTAAAATTTCTCTTGCAAAGCTCCCTGTCACTGTGCTTAGTTAAAACTTGTCAAAAAATTAACAAATCTAATTTCAGGCTTGTTTTGCTTATTTCCTTCAACACCAAGCGGGCAAGGAAAATCTTGCAAGGATACACTCTCCCGTTGCTGTTATTGCAGAAGTTTCTGCAAGCTAAAATTCCTTCTCCAGTATGACTGGGGGATTAAAAAGTTCAAACCTGAAAACTGCAGTTCATAAAATGGGTCATTTCTAATATAAACTTTTTTGAGGGGAAAGTACAAAAAAGCAAATGGCAACTTAATGGATTCCTCGACTCGAGAATCTGGGAGCGTGTTTGTGAAGTTATGCTTTGCAACCATACTTTCTCTCTTGAAAACCCTTACGCACATACTTAACGTTAGCGTTTAAGCAGTTGCACTCAAGCCAATAAGACTGCTTGTGTGCTTAAACCTGAGCACAGGCATAACTGTTGGCAGGACCTGAATTTTCATTGTTTAACAGAAGCAGCTGAGGCCTCCAGTGTCAGCAGAGGAAGATCCTGATCCTCGTTGGGACGAGGCGTGCAAGCAATAGCAGCAGCACCGCATTGCCCCTTGCAGGCAGGAGAAGGGTCTTTTATACAAGAAATGCTGCAACACATTTGTTGGGGAGCTGTGAATATCAAATACTGAGATTTCATCACCCAAGGTGTGATTTTAAATGAGGGTGGATCACTGGGGAAGAAGTTTGGTGTCTTTGTGATCTGGCTTGGTTGGAAATCTCTGCCTGCCCCAAAGGGCGCGAGGAGGTTGTAGGAAAAACACACTCCTGTTTAGCACCAAGACAAGCCTGTTGCTCTGGGCCCAGAGCTGATGCTCTGATTAGGCACAGCTAGTTGTTAAAGTTAAAATTTTTTTATTGTTACTGTTTTGGTATTTTTTGAAACTTTAATTTCAGCAAGTTACTTCTGTGATTGGCAAAGGATTTCTGTTTTCTTTTAATAAAAATGTGCCCTACTTGTAACAAACTGTGATCCGTGAAGGACTACCCACTTCTCCCACCCAAAAGGCAATCTAGGTGGCATGCGTGTTATTAGACCCTTTAATTCCCCTAAATAGACCTTCCCCTTGACAGTGGATTCTGCATTTGGCTTCATTATCACTTTTCAGCAGGAGAATAAAAATACAGTAAATCTTTCCATTAAACCAAGCTGTTGTAAAGGGAACTTTATTGTTTTAAGGTAGTTCAAAGTAGGCTGAGAAACTCCCTGTAAAAACAGGCACGAACTCCTTAAACCCCCCTAAGGTATAAATGTGCTAACTCAATTCCTGAGTGCCTCCGACTCCTCAGCTACCATTTTCCCATTCCAGGCAGAGAAGGTCCAGGCTGTAGGAGCACAGGCTTCAGAAGGTCACTGCAAGTTCACCACGCGAAACAAGGAAAGCTGGCCTTGATGCCATCCAGCTATCAGCAAACTCAAGACTTCCCAGGGCATCTCAGAGACATCTTTTAAACTCTTTTAGACCTTCACAATTAAAGGTACTTGAAAACACTGGCCATCTACTTCAAGATGACAACCAAACCAGCAGCTACAAACCCTCACCCAAATCCTCATCACCTGGGAGCTTCGCCCCTCATGAAGTTTAATAAACCCAAAGATTGTCTCATCATTTAGGTGGAGGCAAACAAATACTGTTTGCATGTTTCACTAACAAGTCCAAGAGCTTTGCTATAATAAGGCCAACTGACCCTTCAATTTGCACAGAAATATCTCTATCCTGCATCACTCAGGCAGGCAAATAGTGGTCAGTGTTGTATGAGAACAGACTAGTAGGTTATTTCCCGGAATAGGCTCTAGAACAGTTACTACACCATCAGAAAGCAGGCACCACGAAACGTCGGCTAGAACTGGCAAAATAAAGGAGGGAAATTCGTTTGATGATGTCTTAAGCTTGTTTCTTTTCCTTCGGGTATTGGCAGGGGAAGCTCCAGTCCTACCGGAGTTAACGACAAAACTTTTTCTTCCAGGGAAGCTCTGACAGACCACGGAAAAGTGTGGATTTATGTGCCTGCAGTTATCCCGTATAAATCACTGGGTGGACACTCCTGCCAGAATGGAAGAGTTTTGGCTCTGCTTAAAGCACTCCCCTGAGCTGTCAGCCTTGAAGACGGGACTCCCGCGCTCCTCCTGCCTCGCCGCTCGGTGCAGCCCTTCCGCCACCCAGGAGCTGCAATGCCAGACATGGGCTCCTGCAACCCGCAGGGGGGGTTGGAGAGGGGCTGGGGCCACCTGCCCTGTCCCCGCTCCCAGGAGTCCCGGGAAAGGGTAATCCCCGACCACACACAGGGGTCAGCATTGACCGTGTTGCTTGGGGAAGGTCCTGGTTGAACCGAGAGGCTCCAACCTCCAAAGAGGTAACCCCGAAAAAGGCCATGCCCCATCCTCCCTGTAAAACTTTCTTCGGAAGAGGGGAATCCCAGAGCACAATACTACCAACACGGGTGACTCTTCGGTGGCTCAGTCTTGCAGCTGTCTTGTACCATGTCTGCCCAGGGCAGCGCTCCTGAGGCACAAAATGGTCTTTCAAGGTGTTTTTCTCAAGAGCCCACAGCCCATTTCCCAGCTGCCAGTATTACATTAACAACTTGGCCAACATCTTGCAAGGACGTAGCAGCTCACGGTCCCACCACAGCTTTTACAGGCACCGAGCTCCCGCCTTGCCGACGAGGTCAAGCAAGCGAGAGTCATCTCCCTGCTGCTTTTGAGAAGGGAGTAATATGTCTGCAAAACCAAATTCTTCATTTCTGCTAGCAGTTAAGAGGTCAGGAATGGGCCGTTTCCCATCTGACGTTCCCCCCCAACACACCCTCGGCAGTGAACATGCTTCCCGTGCCCAGGGTCCCCGAGAGCAGGACTATGGCTCTGCACGACCCACACATTTCCAACTCACCGCGGGTGCTGCAGCCCTGCTCCACCGCTTTTGCCAGGGCGGCAGCAGCACTTCCAGTTAAGAGCAGTAGTTATGCGGCAAATACATTCCATTTAATAATTGATTAAGTCTTACGTGAAAAATAGAGAGTCCTGCAGAAGATTCATTTCCAGAGCGGAATTTTTTTTTTTAATAATTGGAATTAGATTCCGGGCTGGAGAGAAAGCTGGGGATGGCTGATAACATTTTGACAATGATAAGTGAGGCTTTAGGAAATAAATACAGCCAGGATTATTGAAGTCTTTTCAGCAGCAGAGCCTCCAATTCAGTGGAAGCATATGAAAAAATATTTGCCTTTTTTGAGTCACCTAATCACTCTAGAAAGATGGCAGCAATTCAAGTGATGTACACTTAAAATGTCAGACTAAATTATAGATTTCAACCTCCAGAACATACTGTTAAGAATAATTGTGGTTTCGGGTTGAAAAAGCTTTGAACCTTAAGCTTCTTTCTGTATTACTTGTTTGCTGTGTACATCAAGGAAAAAACAAACAAACAAAAAGAATAAGGGGCAAAATAGCGAAGAGCATGAACTGACCAACACATTTTCTGAAGATCAGCAAATGCGAAGGAAGGATATGAAGGAAATGTGAAGGAAGAAGGGCCCAGTTCTGCCCACAGCATGAAGAATACATGAAATACATCCCAGTTAAAGCCCCAAGACAGCAAATTTCTTGAGGATACACTAACTTGCAGCACAAAGCTTTCCCATTTCAGCCAGCAAGACTGAAACATCTTGCTGAGCTCGCCTGGGAGAGGGCAGTTAGGTTAATAAACACTTATCATTGTGCACAGAATTATATCAGTATTACGATAGGATGGTTTGTGACCCAAGCAGTGTTAGCACCATGTCTTTGAATGGAAATGAATATTTTAAATTGCTGTTAATTCCCTAGGCGATTCTGAACTGGTGGGAGCAGTTACTGTGGGCTAGTGGGGAGAAATATGGATAATACACCATCATATGTCTGTTCAGAGCTGTGCAGAGACAGTTTTTGGTGCCTGAGACTCTCCCTTCTTTCGCTGAACACCTTGCTTCCCCCCACACTTTTACTCAGGTTTCCTCCAGATGCTCCCACCAGGAATCTGCATCCGTTTTCTCGTCCTGCCGCGGCCAGCGCCATTCTGGCACGTGCATTTCCACCCGAGGTCCCCTCTGTGTGCACCCCTCTTCCTCCTCCCTCGCTGCAGTCCAGCCTGCACCAGGGCCTGAATTAAAAATAAAGCAAAGTCTCTTGCTGCCCCGTCCTACAACGACAGGAAAGGTCTCTCAGACGCCAGTTTGGTGTTTTGGACATGAGGCCACTACCAAGAAGGGGTTTTTTTGATGCACAACTTATGAATTCTTGCTGACTCTGCGAAGCCCGATGCTCTGCGCTCCCCTGTCCGGCTCGTTAGGAAACCCACGTCCCCTGCACCGGTCAAGGGGAGGAGAAGGCCTCTGCGGCTGTGCTACACAACACCTCTGAGCAAAATGTGCCAAATGCTTTTGGTGCAGAACTGAACGTAAGGCTTGAGAAGGGGCAAAACCCAGCCGAGCCTTGCTGGCGTGCTCGGCGGTGTCTGCTGAAGAGGCTGATCTTCCCCAGAAAGCGTCTAAATTGCCGGTAGTCTCCCAACAACGTCATCCTCCCACCAATGGCGAGTGTCCTCTCCACCTTGGTCTGATCTCCGTGAGGATAAACGTCCTCGCAGGAGAGAAAATTGCTCTCATCAGCTTCCTCCGGGCACCTACAGACATCAATGGGTTGGTGCCGCTGGCTGAGAGGGGCTTCGGTTCTGCTGCTCCGGCTGCCTCGCTCGGCTTCATGTGCCGCTTCGGTGCTTCCCGTCCATCCGTCCATCCATCCTGCCGCCTATTTCCCTCACGGTCCCTGCCGCCTCCAGAACGGCTTGGTTCCTGACTGCTTCCATTGCGTCACCTTGGTTGTAGGAATTGTTTGTTGCAATTGTTATTCAACCTTGTTCCTTTCAAAAAAAAAGAGGAATGGAATTAAATAAAACGCTTCATTTCCATTTGGATTTGTCTGGCTTTTTCTTTCAGCGATTGGAACTGAGCTGTCCTCTCTCTGGTAGATTAAAGAGACCTTTAATATCTGTTATTTTCCCCTGGTGAAAATACTTCTGTGCTAAAATCAAGTCTCTGATCTTTTTAATAAGCTAAACAGACTGATTTCCTTAACTCTGCTCCTATCAACCCCCTTCTCTGTTTTAAATAAATGGTTTTGCAAAGGAAAGCGGGGGAACTTTTTTCGCAAAGACGCTTGCTCTACTTTTAGCACCCATTCAAGACCCTCGGCAATTCCTCTCCAGAACATCACCCCGGAGAGGCTTGGCTCTGCCTCGGCAGCTCTCCTGCCCCTCCGCCTTCGAGCTGAAGAAACGCCATCCGCCAACGGAGTTTTGTGCGACGAGACCACGTCGTTTTGCGAGCGCTTTCGGGGGCCGTTCGAGCGAGCAGCTCGCCTGCAACCGCCGCCCGCGGCGCCCGCCTCCCCATCCGACGGCCGAGAGGGCCACCGGCATCCGTGGGAGGAAAACCCCCTCCGAAGGAGACCGATGCCGCGCGGAGCCCTCGGCCCCCCAGAGCGCTGTCGCTCCCTCGGCCCCGGCACCAGCTGGGCCCCGAGACGGCTGTAAAAAAGCGAGAAGGAAACCTCCTGGCGCCGCCGGGGTTTGGCGGGGTCACCCGGCGCGGCGCGGCGCGCGCGAGGGGCTCGGTGTCCCCCGGCCGGAGCCCGCCGGCGGGAGGGCTGCGGAAGACGCGCGGGGGAAGTCGCGGGCTCGCAGAAAATAAATCACGGCGCGCTGGTGCTGTCACTCTCTGCCCCAACTGGTTTCCACAAACAAAACTTCACTGTCCACTGACAAGAACAAATAAACCGAGTCGGGAGAGACTGAAATTCACAGGGGAGCTGAAATATTTACCTTGGTACCTTATAAGGCTAATAACCACTTTGCTGCTCCGCAGCCACTGACAGAATTAAAAAAAAAAAAAAAAAGAAAGAAAAAAAACCTACCTAAAATGTTTGGGGCTTTTGACTAGTCCAACCTGTCCTGGCAAAAGCATCAAAGCAGGATTAGAACAAGGTTTTAATTATACATACTTTTCCCACCCCCTTCCCCTTCTCCCCTCCAAATCTCTCGCGTTTGATTATGGAGATCAGTGGAGTCAGCCAGATATTGCAGCTAATATAAACGATTTCATTCAAGGTCCTCAACCAAAGATACAACGAGCATTTTAAAGAGCGTAGCTAAACCTTTCGCTCTTAGACGTGCGTGTTCGCCAAGCCTTGCTGCCTTCTTTCATATTCTTGCAAACCAAGTTTGTAAAAATTACCTGTAGCAGTCAGAAACCCATGCATGCCAACAGCGCTGAACAAACAAATAATCCACCCGGGGAGGAAATATCCGTCATCTGTTGGACATTGAATAAATGTAACTCCCTAGCACTTAGCCAGGTTCTGTACTGGTTTTGGGCCGTGCTCCTCAACAATGAAGCAGTGGTAAATAAAAACGTGGGTACAGCTGCTTATTCAGTACATTCAAATCATGGCAAATGTCCTGCAACTGGTGGGGGAYAACTCCATTTCTCTGCATTTACCCTTGACTGCACAAGTGCATCAAGATTTTAAGTAGACAGTTGAAATGGCTCGCACTGAAGTTYGTCGACTGTGATAGATTTGCATCATCTGCGAATCGGACACAGTGGGTTAATTGTAACGCAGGCACGCCGCGGATTACTTGCTTGCGTTGATCAAAGGAAGCTTGTCCAAAACGGGCGAGGCTGGAASGGATTTAAGTCACGGATAGATCTGACAGTTCACACTGATCTCAGCGGAAGAAGTCGGGCGCTTCACTGCGCCGTATATTAGGCAAATATTCAAATATGGGCCCTTATGTTAAACTGCAAATCTTTAAAATTGGGGCCATGCTCTCCTTTAAAAGAAACTCAAAACTTTTCATTTCCTGGGGCTTCAAATCTGATTACAAACTCAAACCTAGCATTGCTGAAAGGCCATTTTTTTTAAGGAAATCTTTCTCCACTTCTTAACCAAACTAGTTTGGTTTCATGCTCGTGTGAATGAGGAAAGGTAAAACTTACAGCTCAAAAGCTTTGTCAGACATAAAACTTCATATAACTATGCTGTTTCCAAGTATTTTCAACCTTAATATTCAGGTGTCTTCAAATCTAAACTCACTTTAAAACACAGAGACTGCAGAGGGACCTCTACTAAGTGAAGAAGAACCTTTATATGAATTAAGCATGCCACAGAATTGGTGAGTTCTTCATAGCAGAATAGTAGGGGTATTCGCATTAGAAAAAAAAAGTCATTTTCTTGAAAAATCACATACTTCTTTGCCTGTATTACCACATGAAATCTGCTCCCTTTTTCTCCCACTAGAATTAGTTGCTGTGGAAGCAGTGATTTTTTTGCTACCTAAGATGTTGTGTGGACCTTTTGTGGAGAAGCATCAAGAACATGCAAAATCAGTAAAGAACCAAGTTTTGTCGACAAGAAAAATATCCTTGTTGCATCAAAGGGCCCCTCTTTCCCCACCACCTTCCTCCATTACACAGCTACACACCTGGAAACAGTGGCACGTTCTGACAACAGCCACTAGGGCCACATTAAGTCCCGTGGAAATGTTCCCCAGAGATCCAGAYGACACCGCGACTGCCAGTGTCACCCTCTTCTCTCCAGCCTCAAAATTAACTGCTTGATCCTTAAAGGGTGAGAAATGTGATTGCTTGATACACAACAAAATCAGAATCAAACACTTCATGGCAGACCCCTCCCATGCTTTTTAAAATACACTTCTTCCTCACAGAGCCTCTCCTATTATTTTAAACCATGCACGACTCATAGTTGTGCCAGACTACCTGTACKCTGAGCATGAAATCCTGGGCTGTAGGGCTACTGTACATGGATTTATTGCTGACAGATCCAGCTCCACCTATGTATCCTGTTTTCATTAGCAGTTAAAAAGAAGCAACTCTGTGTGTATGTGTGTGTGTGTGTGTGCAAACATGTTTTTTAAAACCACTTCTTTTATCTCTTTGTTTTTATTTTCTTTTTTAATCAGAGTTTACAGTTTTGGTTGGCTTCCCATCCTTGACTCCCTATAGATGCACTATAAGACGTTGCAAATGCACTGGAGGTGGGTTGCTGTCGTTCGTTTGTTATTACCAGTCACCTCACATTAGSAGGGCTCCATCCCACGTGTCTTCAAGGCGCCCGCTTTAACGGGCTGGGCAACCTTGCTCTTCTCCATTTCATCGTTTTCAAATGCTTGACTTTTTAGCCTAATGACGTGATTTTAATTCGGGTGCTGTTTGCAAGTGATGTATTTCTTTATACTGGGAGCACAGCCCTTTTAAGTGAAATTTGCCTTTGTAAATGATGACGTTATTCCTGTTGGCCCTGCCCTGCCATTTCCAGCCGCTCCATGTGTCTGTGGCTCTTGGTGCCACTGGTTACATCTGTAAGTCCTCAGTCTGCGGTCCTCTGCGTGTGGGTGGTATGGCTTTCAAATTTTTACCATTTGGGGATTCCTAAGATTTTCCCTAAAGAATGTAGATCCCTGTACAAACTTCCCATAAGTACATTGTTATATGACACGTATGAACTTGGTTTCTTATGTCACTTTTCATAGAACCTTCAAAGTACTTCACCGGCCTTCAGACATTCACTCCTGACATGCTGAAAGCCATCTGGTAGYGGTATGACCATACAAAGTGCATTTTGTGATCGGTCCTTAGGCTACAAGGTCTTTGAGTAGCAGCCATCCTTTCTTTCATGTGGCTTGATGTCCTGAGGAAAAGGATTCCCTGCTTATGAATAGAGCGGACACTGAAATATAGACAATAATAATAATTCAATGATACATTAATGGTGAAAGAAAAAAGGATCATGAGACTATCTAATTTTATTTTTAATTTAAAAAAGGTTAAGCAACTTATAAATTTTTATTTAAGTGAGATGGCAGAGTTGCTGACTATTATACATCTTGAGTATACAGAAGTTTCGCAGCAGATAAGAAAGTCATGAACTGATCAACAGGAGCAGCTGCCCATCAGCTCATTCGGAGCAAAAGGCTTTGCTGCTGTCGGTGCAGCGAGAAGAGATTCAGCACGCTGCTGGTCCCACAGTCTCACCTATAGGGTGCAAGGGAAGAAGCCATGAAAATCTCTCCAAAAAGGCCAGGGTGTCTAGGTTTAAAAGGGATGGAAAATATTTTGCTGAAGAATTTTATTCTGGAAAATAATTTTTTAATGAGAGCTAGTGGGAGGAGGAATCTCCTCTGGGAAAATTTCAAAAACAACTATTCTTTTTTTTCTTTTTCTTTGGTCTTCATCTCCAGGGGAAAAAACTGTCACTGAAGATGGAATCTRTCCTAGCCCCAAATGCCCAGCTGAAAGCTAAAGAATGTGCCTCAAAATCCAGCAAAAGACCTCTGTGAAAAGGGGATGCTTCTATTTCCCCTGAAATATATGGGGCATAGTGTCTCCTCAGCCCACATGCCATTTGGGATCATTCCACAAGCCCATTCTTTAAATTTACGACCATTACTYGGTATGAGTGTTGCATCAGGGTTTAGGGCAGAGACTGAGGCTCTGGGGGCTCCTGGTGTGAACATATCCTGAGTACGGGACCACCAGAGGCCCCCGGAGAACCCGCCTGCCTTTAGCACTTCCTTTTCCCTGCTAATTTGTTTCTCTCCAGCCTCGGTGGGAAGATTGTGACATTTAGTGTGAACCATTGAGGGGGCTGGGAAGGGAAAGTGGACAAAATGTCCTGGAAGAAGCTGGGAAAGAGGAAGGTGGGGACAGAGCAGCCCCAAGTGTTACACTAAGGAAATAGGATCCAAAAAGTTGGCCAACCTTCACCAGGAGACCTCAGGAGGAGCAAGGCCAGATCACGGTCAGCGCTGTATATCACACCCAGCACACATGAAAGTTTATGTCCTAAAAAATCTTCCAATTTACTTTAGGAAGCCTTAAAATGCCAGGATGCTCAAGAATGACTGTCTCTCTTACACCGAATATAATTTAACTACTGGGATAAGAACTGCACCCACAGAAAAACCGCAGAACTGCAGGTGGCCTCCCGCAGGCACCACATCACTGCATTTCGTGTGTCCACAGAGTGACATTCCCTGAGACCTGCTTTTGGGGCAAGTAAACTTGTCTTACTTGAGGACCATCAGGAGAGAAATCCAGGCTCCTCTGTGCACGATATTAAGGAGTTGGCAGCTGATGCTGAGCGGTCTCACGGGCTGCTCGGAGGTGAAGAGGGCTGCTTGGCCACACAGAGATCTGGACGAAATTGGACTTACAAAGGGGTTAAATTTAAAACCCAATTGCATGTCTCCTTCGAAGCCTGCCTGACCCTTTCCCTTGCCGTGCTGATGAGGCCTCTGGGGGTTCGGAGGTGAGGGCTGTGCCGGAGCCGTGGCCCAGCGCTGGAGGCATGAGGCCTCCRGCTGATGACTTGCATGGTCCAACGGGGACCCATCTTTCAGCTTGCCCTGATGAGGATCCAGGCGTCCTGTTGCATATGCAAGGAGGGAAGCGGTCACGAGGTGTAATTTGTCCATCAGTGCAACCTGTTATTAAGCCCTTCGTTGCGAACCTCTCCTCCTSCTTCGCCGTCGCCGTGTTAATTGTGCCTCTAATTTGTCATTCCCACAGTTGCCAAACAGGCCGAGGAGGCTAGGGAGCCCGAGCTTGCTTGCTTTTTGATTTAGCCCCTCTCTTTTCACCCCAAAGCACTTCTGCCATCACTGTTCCCTCTGAAAAAGCCCATCTCGCTCATTTTAGTGAGGCAAATGTAGCCGGATCTGACTGCGCCGGAGCGAGCACTCCCTCACGCTGCTCTGATCAAGCAGCTGTGACAAAGCATCACCTCGAACAAGCTTATTTGCTCTAACCGAGACATTCAGGGATAATCAAGAGAAGAAACTGGCTGCCTTTGCTGCCCCCGAGTTTGTTTCCTTGAAGTRCATTATCGGATCAGAAAGGGACCAAGTCCTAGCAGAAGGGTGTCTCCGCTACAGAGGTCAAAGGATGCAAAAAATATTCCTCAGAGTATTTGTTGCTTTGTCAGCCTACCTCTCTTTTCCCCTTTTTATTCCTTTAATATACCCCAGCTGCATACAGACCTTTTCCAACGTATTAGATCTCTGGTTTCCCTTTCCCGCAGGTCAGAATGGGAGGTGACTATTTCGACTTTACAACACACGCTTTTGCAGGCCCTCGTCCTACAAACCCTTATGGCAACTTTAGTTTAAGCAAGTATTTGAGGGAAGAATTGAAGCAGAAATTGATACAGCCTCAATGGCAGCCTTTATCCCTCATACTTTGGCTAAATCAAGCAACAAGATTAAAGTGATTAACTGTAGCATGCATTTTCTAATAGCTCTGCAATGTGTCAGCTTGCAGGTTCCCCCCCAAAATTAAAAAAGTTGAGTGACATTTTATATATGATTCCTTGGTAATAATACATGGATGCTACTTGGAAAATGTGTCACTTACCTGTCTGCTGCAGCAATTTTAAGGAACAGCAAATGTCTTATGTCCCAGGATATGAATAAACTATCTAAATAAAATAAAATAAAAAACAAACAGACAATTAAAAAGCTGGATTACTTTCCGAATAGATTTCTGAGGCTGAAATCAGCTCTTGAGAGACAGTCCAAAATTCCGCGATTGTTCACCAAATGGCTGGAGCCTCGAACATCTGGAATTTAAAACTTTTAACGTCTCTTCTCCATAAATTTTAGCCACCTCAAGGTCTTTCCRCCACAACTACAACTTTCCTGACATGTTTTAGTGCTTGAGGTTAAAAATCACACTTTACCTCAGCTATGTCAGGGTCAGATTTGTGGAGGGTAATTCTGTTGGACAAGATATCTTTGAGATTGCTTAAAAATCTGTCACTTGGGGGAAGAAATAAGACTTTTCTGCAGTCCCTTTGAAGAAGAAGCTATTCGAGTGAACAAAAAGGGCTGGCTCAGCTTGCAACTGGGGAAAGAAAAAGTGAAGCTAAATTACCTAAACAGCATCTCAGCTCTTTGCAGTATGGCATTGTTTTGCAGCCAGATTAAGTGAGTAGATTAGAGTCCTTGCCAGGGTTAAGACCAGTCACATCAAGACTTGAGCAAAAATTAGTGGGTAAGCCAATTTTCCCAGAAATCTCCAAAGACTAGCTTCAGGACTGATGTTTTTTCCATTCTACTTAGCACTCCATGGCATAGTTTCACAAAGCTTTTCAGTCATTCCAACATCCAGCTTTAATGGGTGGTATTTCCTATTTTGACTGGTACAGAGCTCATCTATAGATCTCTTAACATGTGCAAAAGATCTTTTGCAAAAGGCCTCTTTTCTCTCACCCTCTGTTCATGAGCTTTAATGGGTAAAAGAAATGTCCTTGTTCCCATGTCACGCTCAATATGCCATCTTTGCTTTTTTCAGCACTTTGTGTGTTTCTCTTGTGAAGCTGCAGCCTGCTTTAATTAAAGCAACAAGGTGTACCACTGGATTCTTAGTTCATGACTCAAACACCTGACTTCTTAGTAGAAAAAAAAACCCCAAAACCCAGTCCCTAAGGAGCAGGATTGCTCTTAAAGTATTTGAGTTCCAAGAAAAACTTGAGGTGTGGTCTTTCTGTAGAGCAACGTTCAAAAATTATTGCCTCTGAATCTGGTTAGGGTCAAATTAAGAGCTGCCATAAAATGCATTTGCCTTTGTGGAACGATACCCAGCAGCTGGTGCTTGCAGAATGTGTTACACATGGCACGAGCCCAGAGATGTCCCCTATGTTCATTGAAATCAACTGTATTTTTCAGCAAAGTCTTGGTTACCTCTCAGCTGTGTGGGGTTTCTTTAAGCTCTCTCTTGTGTTTGTGGTGGGGTGGGATGCTTGCGCGCTGCAGCTGTGTGTGCCTTTTGTGCTCTCGTGGCACTCTTATGCTTTATCATCTCAGAAGGTGGACTATCCGAGCAGATGCATGCTGTTGAGAATGACAACTCTGTGGCAGAAGACCAACAGCCCTGGGCTGAGGAGCAACAACCTCTCTGCTTGTTTATTTGGTTCCAGCATGTCAATGAAGACGTATCAGATCTTGCTCCTATCCATCACGTTCCACCCTGGCTGTGGCCTGGGCGAGAGCTTGCATGCATTGTGCATGACGTCCGAAGCCAGGAGGCTTCAGGGAAGTTCCCTGCATGTCTTCTCAACTCGGAGAGATCATCAGCTGCTTCTGAAGTCCTTGTGAAGTTGTGATGTTAACCTCAATGTCCTGGCCAAATTCCAATGTAAGTAATTACAAGCTGCCTATCTTATTTCAGCCTCCTATGTCAACGGTATGGAGTGTACTTTGGCTCTGATATTTTTCTCCATTTTTCTGTCCTGAACAGTTGCATAGCATTGCCTGGTGGGATCATCCTTCTTCTGCCTATGGTGGTGATTATGTTTGTGATGCAAACTCTGCATGATAAAGAAATGAAGAACAAATAGGTCTCTCCAGATTCTCATAGTGTATCGTGCTCTTGGGCCAGTGGAGAGGACCTCTCTACCAGGACCGTCCTCCTGACCAAGGGTAGATGGACCTGGGAGGGAGGCTGCTACGCTCTATTTTCGTTGGATGAAGGGCTCTGTAAGGCTGTTAGCAAAAGCCCTGGCAATGGGCAAAAGCTCCTTGAGAGCACTCCCAAGAGTACACCGTAGCACATTGCCTCCAAATTAGGGACCTGCAGCTAGGCTTCTGCCACCAGACAGTTCACACAAGATAAAATCTGTCCCCTGGACAGTGGCAAAACACAGTGTCTGTGATGCTCACCGGATCCCCAGGATGAAGGGTGCAAGAGGAAGCCTTAAATAAGTAATGTGGATTCATTTCCAACTGCTGCACGGCTACTGTCTGCAGCGGTATGCAGCAACACTGGGAATGAGGTGAACTGGCTTCTGAGTGGTCCAAAAATTGGAATAAATGCAATCTCTGGGTAACAGAGAAACCTTCCGCAGCCCCTTCTGCTCTGCCAAGCTAATGCTGCCTTCCCTGCCGCAAGCTGGCCCATCAATCTGTCTTATCACGTCCTGATAATTCGGAGTGCTCTCGACTCCAGACTTCCCCAGGCCTTAACACTCAGCTCCGACCTTCAGCCAGACAGTACAGGAAACCTGTAATAAAAAGTTACTAGTACACTCAGCACAGTAAAAGTGGGGACATTTGTGCACCTTGAGAAAAATCCCAGGGTCATCTGCCTGCAGTGAAGATTTTTGCTCACCTTCAGATATTTATTATTGCTTTCTCCCAACCTGCTTCCTCACTGCCATCTGTCTCCAAAGCAGGAGTACATTCCAGATTATCCGTGAGGCTTAAAACGCTGAAAGGCAATGACACAAATGGCAAACTGCTTGCTTAGAGGTTGTGGGCTTTTCTGTACCTCTACCCTGGCCACCTACCCTCTCCATATCCCATTCATCCCTGATTTTGTGATATTTCCATAAGGTTTCATTAATGATGAGGGCATACTATTTCAGGCTTGGCTCTGGCAGGGATTAGAAAAAAAAGATCTTTGTGATATTGTATCGGGAGGGAGGGTAATGAGGTAGGACTCAGTGGTGGGTGGATTTCCACCTCCAGTTTAACCTAGTTGTAAAAATGCAGCCTAAGCAATTGCAGCTACCCAGTTGAACAAACCTAATTCAGGTGTGAAAATAAGGTAAATATACATGCACAAAAGCACAGATGATGAATAAATAGGCCGAGTTTTCCAGCTAGCGCAGATGACTTTAATCTTTTTGGTAATCCAAATTTTCCTTTCTGATCCACACCGCCTTTTTTTAACCCAAAGTACCTTGATGGCCTGACATCCGTGGGAGATCCCATGGGCAGAGCAAGCTGAGGTGTTAGTCTCTGTAGCTTCAGCATCAGAGGCACAAATCTTCCAACTGCGGTCTTTGAGGTGCATGGATTGCACGTTATTGCTGTGTAAGGCAGGATGCAGAGTAGTAAGTGGCTGCGTTTCGTTACAGAGGAAATAGGGAGCCTGAATCTTTCCACTCCCCATCCAGCCCCCCGCTCCTCTCCGTTACGTTGTGGCGGCATTAAAGGCCGTACACATGAAATCGTACACTGAACCTGCTTCCTTTTTCCACCTCCATCTAATTTGCCACATCAATGCGGCTCCCACCCTAGGATCTGGAAATTCTGTATCCCTTTTCAGAGATCGCCCTTTGATTTTTCTTGGACTCAGCTGTGTTTTTAAGCCTTTCTGAGATAGCTGCACAGGAGCAGGAAATTCTGTAGACCCCACTCCGTCTCAGGAAGAGGAGAGGGAGCCAAACTCCTATTAGCTCTTCCTTTTCATTTGCTAGCGTTTGAAAGAAAAAAAAAATCATCAGACACAAAAGAGTGCCAGGCATACGCATTTCCATTTAACTTATTTATTCTTTTTCCCTTTCTTACACCAGTCAGCCCAAGAGGTTCCTTGCACGTAGGTAGGTAGTCTGCTATACAAAGGCCCAGGGTGTCTCTCTGTAGAACAGCCTGTGGGAAAACAAAAAAATTGTTAGTTCTAGGCGAGTTTTCAGCTTCAATGCGTGAATCAAATACCTGCATCAAATTATTATGTGCAGCTGTAAAAATTGCGATCGTGAAACCTGATTACAATTTTTTTCCCCCCCTGAAGGTCAGTGACAATATGCAAAAGACCTTCCCTTCTCTAATGTAAATATTTCATGAAACAAAGATGACTTTCTCCATAAGCCTCGCATTTCTCCGCAGAGGAGCACGGACAGTGCCAGCAGAGTTCAGAGCTCACGGGAGGTCAGGACGGAGACGCGCTGTTCTCTTGGCGACTGGTCACTTACTTTTGGAAACAATTTTTTGTCTCTTGGCTGCTTTTCCCTCTCACCTCACTAAGCGTTTCAGGACAACTGGTGCTAATCCCTAAAGGACTGCCTTTTGTTTTGCTTTTTAACAGACATACTTTTAATTTGACCGTGATCTCCTCCACATCTATTTTCCAGGCAGTGAAAGCCTGGAATCTTCTACCTTCAGAGATTTTCACTGCCATGTAAACAAGCACACAAGGTATGTTGCAATGACATATATACGGAATGCAAATGGAGAGACCGCTTGCTCTCCGTTTAACAACAGGGCATATTTCAGCAGTGTAGCACTAGTTAAACTTTCATGCTCCAGCCAACAACCCATTACCAAGGATGCAATCTGAACCAGATGGGCCCAGGTCATAACACCTAGGTCCCTCACAGTGAGAGCCCATCTATGGTGGCATCTGAAGTCTCATTCGTTTGCTGAAGTCAGGGGATCTGCTTGTTGGAGTAGAAGCAATTCACTCAAGTAAAGTATTACAGAATTAGCTTTTAAAATGGGTGTGCAGTTGTAAACTGCACTCGATGCAAATGCTTTCCGTATGCGGAACATCTGCTGCTGCTGTGCTTTCCAGACGTTCTTCACTGACAAAATGTCAGCTTGGTCTTTTGGTCAGGCTGTCCCACTGGGAGGCTGGAAACCTCAGTTCAACTCTTCGCTTGGTACAAACTTCTCGGATGCCTTAGGGAATAGCAAGGCGGGAGCGACAGATGGAAATATGAAAAGCAGGGTAGAGATGGATCTACCGGGCAATAGATGGATGTGCTGTGTGTACTCCCTGCTTGAGGAGTGTCCGCTCTGCTGCACAGCCTTCCTTTTATCCCATGTAGGCCACGGCTCTCTCCACCCTCAGGACTGGAAGCTGGTGAGACTGATGGGGCACAGAGGGAACACAGAGACAAGGCCAGGGTGGCATAGCCTGTATGGACATCTGCAGGACCTTAATTTGGGACACTGACACTCTGCAGGGATCAACAGTGGAGCACGTAGGTAGTAAAGCAGCATGATTAAACAGGGAGAAGCTGTACCACCTCCACTGCCCTCAGGGTTTTCTTGTTACAGGATGAAAGCCCCAAAGCTGCTTGTGAACTTGGGCCTTTGGATTGGCAATTTGCTGGGCTCTCTGCCAAGCCACTAGGCCAGATGTTCTTGACGTCGTTTGAAAACCACTGTCTCAGTCAGTAAACATCACATCAGTCCAAGCTCAAACCTGATTAAAGGAAACTTTGGATTTTCCACTTAATGAAGAAGGGGTGAAAGGTAGGAATGTACAAGAGATTGCTCTTAGCCAAGAATGAATCAAGAAAGTCAGTGTCTTTATTTGACTGACTACAACTACTGTATAACTTCAGACTTGGTGCAACTTCAGTGTAACGCGGTCAGTGTCAAATCTAAAAAATGTTGGGTTTCAGTCAGAGGATCCTCTCCAAGTTCATCTGGTTCCTGAGGCTTATAGCTATTCACATTCCTTAAGCTAAGAAACCTGGGCTGGAAAATTGCACCAGCACAAGTTGTCTGTGGGAAATTTCTGGTCCTTATTGCTTCCGTTCCTGATGCTACAAAGATAACTGCCTTCTTCATTATGGTACRACCCCTACTTGAGTCCAAACATGTGCAAAAAAAAAAGTATCCAAATATTTTAGAATGATATAAAGATTAACTGCTGCTTTGCTTTCGAAAATTTGAGTCAACCTACAGGCAGTTCTTGTCAGGTTTTGCCCCCTCATCCTCTTCCCGTACCAGAAAGGTGAGGGCTGGACATTCATGTATGATAGCATTGCTCTGAGCGTTGCATTGCTGAGGTGGGCTCCAACTTGTGGTTGTGACTGTGATTTACATGGTAGCAGGAGACAGGATGCTACTACAAGCACGTGACGCTTTCCTCCCATTGAAGATATCACCTGACAAAAGAGGAAGCTATCAAGGTGGCATTTTCAAAATGACACCTCCATTTTCACRCAGCTTTTTTTCAGCATTTGCAAGGTCACATGCAAGTAAATATCATCTTATGGAGATGCAAACTGCGTCTCTTATGGTGATGGCAAACTGCCTTTGTGCAGGGTCTTCAGGCACGGCTGCCAGGGCTCGACACTGTTATTTCCATGTTGAGCTCATGGCTTTTTATTATGACACAAAAGCGGTACATTAGATGAGGTCACTGAGCTGGAATTGGACCGAGCATCTTCTTAAGATGCCTGCGAGATTCATTTATGCACRTTCATGAAACCTTCCCGGCAGCAGCAAGCGGCAGCGTTTGCAAACAGCACAGAGTCAATCGAGGCTGAGCCACAATCTGCAACAATGTTGCAAAGTTTAATTTCCTGAAGGGCTCTTATTTGTTTGTTTTTAAAGTGAATTTACAAATATATCCTAGACTTGGCATCCTCTGTTTCTGAAAGACCAACAAGAGGGCTTGCCAGCTGTTTGCTGGGAAGATAGCAAGGGGAGGGGAAGTGGGTTGTTAACACTACTATCACGCCTGCTGTCTGGATGGGCTCGCCACGCGATAAGATGTAGGGCTTGGATGCGGATCTGTGGTAACTGATCCCAGAGCTTGAATTAAGTCCAGYGTGTCCAGCAAACTTCATGCATCTCAGCCCCAAAGGTCTGCAAAAATGAGAAGGGAAGCTACTCGAAATGAACTCCCCCTCTTTCATGCAGGAATTATATGTCATCCCGGCACTGCCTCCTCTCCTGTCAGTGTTTTGCCTTTTTGTCTGTGCTAAAAGTTAGGCTTAAAAAAAAAACCCCTAAATGTTTTGCTCAGTGCAAACTGCTGCAAGTATAAAGCAAAAACAGGTTATTTGAATTTTCCTGTGTGCCCAGCTCAGCTCTTACACGCTCAGTTCTGTTACGACCTGAACAACAACTGTTTGTTCACAGCTCGGACCGTATCGAACAGCTTTAGGATTCGCTGGGTGAAGGAGGGAGGCGAGTAGCTGGAACGAGAAAAAGGCATTGATTGCTTCCACTCGCTTTGCGCTCAGCTGCACCGCCAGCCCCTCTCTCCTGCTCTTTCCATAGCCGTGAGCAATAAGGCCGGACAGGACGCACGTGATTAACCGGCTTTTAATGCCTGCCTCGGGTGCAAAGGGGAACGACTTCACCCACCTGAGAAGTACGTTAATGCCTGGTAATGAACTGATAGGGGAACTCTCCCACAAGGGGACTAAGCAAGGCGGAAAAAAGAAAAAGTGCAAGTGCTGAAGTGCTGCAGGAGCTCAGGAGCCACACCAGGAGCTGGAGATACCTTGCAATGTAGCAGCAGTTTCTGTAAGGCAGGTCAGGAGAAGCTGCTGTGGTGCGAAGGGAAAGCAGGTCATGGATCCTGCCCGTCCTGCTGTCCACAGCCAGAGGGGTTATGAAGCCTCGTGGCCTTGGAGCAGAAGCCCATCTCTCTGCCCCAAGCTGTAACAGCTCAGGGTGCAGCTCTCAGCTGAAAGGGTCTCAGCGGAGGTAGGCAGGAGGCAGCTGGTGGTACTGCGGCACCTTGACCTTGCATAGACAAGGCTGCAGAGCATCTCCTGCAGTGGCGAAGTTGGTCTGAGGAGTTCCCCTCCGAGCCTTCCTTATTTATGCAGCTGTTGGGGTGTGTGGGGGTGCTGCAAAGGGACCTCTGGAATCATCCATGTCAAAAAGAGAGTTCAAAAGGGTCTTTTTTTAAACTTACATAATTTCGCTGATACTTCTATGCCACTTGCATTGCTGAAGAAAATGTGTGTGCTACCTCACTTGCAGGCAGGTTCTGGATTTATGCAGTGATAATAGCTCCACTGAAAAGTGTTGGGGCAGGGAGAGGGGGAGGCTGTTCAGGTTTTTTTAGGATGTTTTATGGTTTTTGGGGGATGTTAAAGCTGTTCAGATTTTGCCATTTCTTTACACAGGTAGATCATTGCATAGATTTGTCCCATAAATGGATCCTCAAAGAGTCGACTTGTCAGCAGAGAAGGGAGTGCAGAGCAGGAAAAGGAGGGATGGAGCGGCAAGGGGCTGGGAAGAGGAGGCAGCCGGACTCATCCTCACCATGAGGGAAATCATAATGTAGTTCTGCAAGTTGTGTGTGTGGAAGAACAAAGCTGCCAAAATCACATCTGAACATGGATTTAAACCTTTTCTGAACAAGAAAAAAATGTAAGCTGTTTCCAACCATTTTTGAGGTTGCAAAAATGTCCAAGATCATGTGAACATGTGTTTGCACAACCATGCAAGTTGGGTTAATTGTTATCGAGGGGAAAAATCCATTACCTTATTATTTTTTTTTATCTTATAATTTTCTTCCCTTTGAGGAAGACTCTTCCAATGCAAGAAACCCAGAAATGGAGATATCAGGTAAAATTATTGAGTGTAAAAGTGAGGTCTTGGTGACTTTGTCAAATCTCATGGAAGCTATAGGCACTTCCAGGACCAGAATTCATTTCCCTAGTGTCAGATACCTGGTGCAGTATGTAAGCCCATGCCTATATGTGTTAACTGCTTTAACAATAGAGCATGGACGTAATTTATCTCGCTTTCGTTTTATTGCATGCAATGTGAAAAATGTTCTGGACCCTAAATGGAGTAGTAAAGCAGATGAGATGAGATCAGCTACTTGGTGAGAGTTGAAAATGAGTGTAGAAACATTCGGAGGTATTCAACAAACCATTAAATGCTTTTGTTCCTGGCAGTCCGTAATGGCCAAACCGATAGTAGAGAAGTAATTTATTGAACTACTTTGTCCTCCACATGCACATGTGTGATATAAACAGAGAGATAATAAACAGCAGCTGGGGATCCCTTCTTCATGCGAAAGGGAACTTGCTCGAAATTCTTCTTGCTTCCAACTGTAAAAACGTTTACTTTTTTCAGCCCGGGACAATAGCCTTCGTATCGCAAAACAACGTTAATCATCCTGAGTGACAGCCCCGAGACGGAGAGATGAAAAAAGAGTGGAAGCCCGAGCCATTTGTGATGGTTTAAGCCAATCACTTGAAATCAGACAACGTCAGTTCAGTTTACTACACATTTTTATGTAAGTAGTCAACGCAGCTATTAACAGCTGGGCTTCAAAGTTCTGATGGAGCAGGAGTCTCGAGGTCTGTGCAATGTTACGTTTTTTCCCCCCCATCCATGTAGTCATTAACAAGAGTTGGTTTACATGAACATCAAGTGCTGATAAGGATGTCTGAGTATTGACACAGAAATTGCTCAGTAAAGAGAGCAATTTATAGGAAAGCCAAGTGTAAGACATTAGTCATGCACTATTAGGGGACAGCGAAGTTTTACAGAAAGATCTTTTGAACTTGATTGGACTTGAACTTAATAAAAGCAAATTCCAAAGGGGAGGCTTGCTTTATGTTGGCCAAACATATTAAAACAATATTGCTCTGGAGGTAATAATAGCGATTCAATTAACCAAATTCTACCTTCGTTGGAGATACAATTATTCTGAACAATCAGAATTTAATTGCAAGCTTATAACTCTTAAAGAAGGGCGAACATTGAAAAAGGTCATTCTCTAATAATTTATTTGCTGATGAATGAAAAATTGCAGAGGATTTCTGCTATTGCGGTATAATACTATTTATAATAGAGTAATAGAAATAAGATTAATTGAAACAGTTTAATAATTTAAATAATTTTTGCATCAAAGTGGCATCTTAGAGCAGAGAAGCTGACTTTCATAGGGTTAGAAGTCCAGTGGAAAATTTATTTACAAATTATTATTTATTGGAAAAAAAAAAAGCATAGAATTAAAGTCACAGGTAATACTGGGATTTAAAACAATTTTAAGTATTTTTCACACAACACACAATTAACTTGGAGAACTTATTGCCACGGGATTTTATGGTGGCCAGAAGTAAAAATTAATTTAAAACGGGATAAAAAAACATCCATCAATGACCATTGAAGGCAACAGTCCAGATACAGGCTCCAGAACGTGAAACCCCATACCTGTTGACTGCCAGAAAYTGAGAAAGTCCAGAAAGGAAAGATCATTTTATATATCCTGCTTATTACTATTTTTTTCTGAAGTATCTATCTGCTGATCCCTGGTAGAACCAGGATGGCAGAAGAGACGGAGGTTTTTTCTGCCCAAGAAAAACAGATTGCACTTTTCTATCGCGTGGCAGCRGCGATCCGCACTGAACTTCTAGTTTGGGAACAGCGAGCGCGGAGTCCACGTACACCTTGGGCGCAAGGAGCCTTTGCAGCATCCCGCGCTGCAGGCTGAGCTGGTTCCTGGGGTGACATTCACTCCTGCAAACAGCAAAACCAGCAGGGAGAGGTTTTAAAAAAAATAAAATAAAACCTTATATCGCTTCCGTTCGGCCACACGGGAACAGGGGTAGGTTTTAGGCCGGGAGGGGTTGCAGGCACCTCCGAGCTAGGGAGATCGTTCGGGTGATCCTGCTTCGAAYGGGCGCTGCCAGGGAGAGAGCTGCTGGCGGGGCCGCACGTCGCCGACGGCTCCGCGGGGACGCGGGCTTGCGTTCCGCGTGTGACGGCACCTGCTAATTGTCCAGCTAGGTATTACCCATTAAACGTTTACTGCCTATTTCCTGGACATGTCTGGCGCGGCTCGCAGGAAATTTCGAACAAAT
Organism: Apteryx rowi; assembly: GCF_003343035.1. Lineage (NCBI taxonomy): Eukaryota > Metazoa > Chordata > Aves > Apterygiformes > Apterygidae > Apteryx > Apteryx rowi. Next base: position 655,044 of record NW_020451249.1, on the reverse strand, counting down.
TAAGCAGCAGCTGTAATCCCTCACGCTTCCAACGGCCCCCCGATACTCTAAAATACGAGGAATTGGTGGCGCGAGGAAAAGGCCCCTCCGAAGGCGGCGGGCTTCCCCCGCGTGCCCGGCCGGCCCGGGAGGCGACATCGCTCAGCTGGTATCTCTCCACCCACACTTTTGGTATGTCTGATGGGGCTCTTTCATCCCCCCCCCCCCCAAACCGTTCCCACACGATTTCACATGTGGTCCGAGCCGGGGCACTTCCTGCCGTTAAAAAAAGCAAAGCCGAGCCCCCCGCAGAAGCAGCCTGCGCGCGGAACACCCAAGTCGCCGGAGTGTGAGAGAGGAGGCCTAATCCATACCAGATGAGCAGCGGCAATCGCCCCGCCGAGCCGGGCCAAACACGGAGCAGAAGACAGAACAATCCTTTTTCTTCCCCCCCCCACCCCCCTCCCCTTTCCCTCTTCAAGTGGACACTTCAAAACACTAGGAAAATATTCCAAGGAGCATGCCCCTAACTTTAAACCGATATTGTTTGGGTTAAGTTGCCTACCATGCGATGTTCTTTCTTCACTTTCAAAATAAACCGTAGGAAGCATTAATGCAAATACTATATAAACACACGTTCATTCCTACATTTTAAAATCTGCCCTGGTGCTTCGGCGCTCGTTGCTGTTTAATTTGATGCGAGAACCAGATGTATCTTGAAATTGCAGATCTTCACAACCCTCTTACATGTAAACAGGAGGAAATCTGATCCGTATCTGCCACGGCAACCTCCAGAAAGCAGGCTGCTGAACCCTGTTCCTTGCCCCTCGCTTTGGGATGCTCTTATCGTTTTTATTTTATTCTAGCTTCAAGTTCTCAGACCGAAGAACGGCAGGAAGCGCAGCAGAGGCGGATTTTAGGACAAAGCCGAGGAAAAGCTTCTGGATTTTTTCCTGACAGCAGGCAATTAGTCGTGACCTGTTGAACACTGATTTTTTTTTTTGGTATCGAGAAAGAACCATAGGTAAATCCCATGGTGTCAGGGAAAAGAAGAAAAAGGAGCAAACTGAAATTTAAGCTGTGTGTGATGCGTTCTTTAAATAATATTAAATGGGTTTTGAATAAATATAAATACATGAAATGAGTATGTTTACAAACTGGTATAATTATAATTATTCTAATGGCAAATAAATCTTTAACTGTCCTTTTTAAAGAAGACTGTTTAGCTCAAAGTATTTTTTGCTTCATTGAAAATAAATCTGGCTTTTTTTCCAAAAAAAATACTCGTTTAAAAAAATTAGGCTTTTATCTAAAAATCTTCAAACTTGGGCCTTTTTGGCAGTCCCAAAGTGAGATATTTTGGATATAAGGGTTTCTGACAAAAAACTGGCAAAAGGGGTGGAAAGAGACCATTGGAAATTTCTGGGAAAAATGGCATTTTAATTGAAAGAAATCTCTTGAAAAACTTTCCGTCACCTTTACATGATCTGTAATACATGGGAGGCATAGATTGGCATTTTAAATTTTAGTATTCGCTTGCAGAGTGAAGCGGATTTTGCAAGCTTTTCCTCCCGGCCGGCACGATGTACCGAGCGCATGTCTCTGTAGCTGCTGGAGCCGGAGCTGGGAGTCGGCCAGCGTTCCTGCCGGGAGCTTGCGCCCGGCGCCGCGGGCACCCAGGACTCTCCAGGACCCAGACGAGCGTCTTGTAGTGTCTCATTCGGACACCGAGGCAGGAATAAAGAAGCTGCTCAAGTAGCAGTGTTGGCCACCACGAGGTCTGTCCCTTTGGAGACCCCCATTTAAAGTGAATTTAGGTCTCTGCTCGCTAACGCGCAGCATATAGAGAGGCTTTGGAGGATGCATCATCCCCTTATTCTGCTAAGGACATATATCGAGCACGTCTAAAGGAAAAACCTGACTTGCTCTGAAGACGACAAGGTCCTATTTTCTTTGCTGGGTCAAGTTTTTACCTCCATCTTAAGCAAAATCACAGCCTCCAGATGACACACTATTATTTGTACGTCCCTCACAGGCCTTCTGCAGGGCTGAACCTACTCTGATTACTCTCGGATATGCCAAAAATGATGCATTCCTGCAGTTGTCAGAAGGAGCTAAATAAAGCCTATTGGGTCACATATCCACTTCCATAAGAAGTGCTTGAATATATATTTACACAATACTACACTCGATGACAGCTCCAGAGCTATTACAATCTAACAAGCAAACAGTTCGCATGAAAGTGCAGCTTCAATATATGTTCTTCACAACAGAGACGGTAACGCTCCAAAATTCGCTTTCCCTTTCACATCCCTTTTGTGCGTATGGCCAAAACGAATATAAAAATCCCCCGAAGGAAGATCACAAGCAGAGGGAAGCAGCATTAATCATGTGTAACGACGCTGGGGAGATGATGTAAGCGCCCTCCCTCCTCCCCGCTCCCCGCTCCCCGCCACTTGACAAGGACGTTACACAAATCAAGCTCTCCGGCTCTGTTGTAGCAACTCACTGAAGTGCCCTTCATGGCCGAGCAACGATTTATTTCCTATTCTTGCTGCCTCAGYGCTAGCCTCTCATGACGTCTCAGCGCAACACCGCACCACCTCGTCTTTCCTCGATACGGTACTTTCCTCCCGCCRTCCGGAGGAAGCAGAGGAGCTGCAAGGCTACGTGGAAAGCAGGAATGTGCAGCTACCATCAGCTTTGGCTCTGCTCAACACACGGGCCACGTTGCGTGTCCCAACACAGCGGGGCATGTCGCTCCTGGCCGTGGGACCGCAGCTGCAGAAATGCACAGGCTCGACCTGCCCACCAAAGTCACGCGCGATGGACAGCAGAGGTTACCGAGGTCTGCCCAAAACAGGTGGCCTGGTGGGGTGACTCGGCCATCTAGTTCTGGCTCTGCCCCTGTTTGTAGGCGATGGGAACAGCTGGGATGGGGAGATTAATCTGAGAGGAACTGGAGAAGATGCGACTGTCCCTTGCATGGTGGAAAGCAATAGATCTTCACTGATGTCAAATTTATACCCACAGAGAAACAGCAAGATCCATTTTTCATTCCCATCAGCATTATGGAGTAGGAGTCAACCTCTTGATGCTGAAACGCTTCTTCAAGAAATGCTGTATCAAAAATATAGGTATGGAGACATTCACCTAGTACTACTTTCCTATGTAAACAGCCACTGTGGTTGCCCCAGAGAAAGCATCCTGGTTTGAAGGGAAGGGGAGATAGTTCTGTACCTACTTTCATTATAAAATTGATCTACTCAGAGGAAAGGCTGGAAAAATCTCAGTGGTTCCTAGTCTAGGAATAATGTCTCACAAACAAGAACGACCACAGAGCTGTAACCTCCAGAGAGGTGTTCTCACTGAAATTTTCCTGCTTGGTACAAACACTTGTTCCTGTACTGCCTCTTTCACTTCTCCCTTCTTCCCCAAATGTGGGCATGGTCTTCCTCTTGAAAGATCTGAAGACACAACTGTGGTCACCAGTGAGTTTCAGTATGGGATCCACCAAAATGTGAGCCATACATAGGGCCGGATCTTTTGCTATGGATTTTGATGTAAAACGGACCAAGCTTTGAGATTATTAAGGGATATAAATCACTTGCACAAATGGGAGCAGATTTGTACCCTAAAACTGGGGCACTGAAAAACCGGCCAGCTGAATATTACATATGTGCATACATACCTTGGGTCCAACTTCTCTTACCATTGTTTATTGTGCTATCCTACTTTTATGTAAAGAAGGAAAAAGTTCACTGGCAGTTGCTCTCTCCTATGAACAAAACCCCTATTCTACATTTTTAAAGCCTGCAGCTGAATAAACGAGAGAACCTGGCCTTTCTTTACAGGCAGGGGCTGTCAATATTATATGATGCTGGAGAAACACAGGGAGAAGTGAGTCAAGGAATGAAACACCAAGATTTTCTGTTTCAAATACCAAATGTCTGAAGCCAGTGTTAGGCTGTGCCAACACACTGAGGAATGAGTGAAATGTGAAACATGATCTCCCTAAGACGCTGGAAGACATAGAGGCTGAATTCTCAGAGTGTTGCTATTAAAAGCCCATTTGAAACTCTGGGTTCTCCTTTGGGAGGATAACAAGCAAAAAGAGTTTGCTGGTAAAGATTATATTTAATTCCATGTTTAGGATGCCTGGGCAGGATATCAGGAACAACAATAAGGCTTGATTTTTTTCTCCCTTGTTCAGCTTTCTGCAAGATTTTGTTGTTGTTGTTCGGGGCTGGGGGGTGCCTTTCCCCCTTGGGTGCCTGAATGGCTGAAACATCATTAGTTGCAATAATTAATCTTTGCTCCTGTGCAATTTCGAGAAGCAGTGCCTTTATTGAAAAGCCTTCTATTTAAATGTAAGCCAGATGCCGTTCTCGTAGCCATCACAAACACAAACTATTAGTTTTAGTTCAGGTCACGGCCAGTTTAGTTATTTGAACTTCTCTAAATGGCCTTGCCTCCCAGCTTTCTTGCTTAGCGGGGCTGGGGCACTGGGTCTAAATAAGGCAGAAGAGAGTCATTTTTTAAACTGACTTTTAAAGCCAGTAGAGAGTCACATTACCAAGAACCAGAGACAGAGCTAAGATTTTAGATTCAGTGGTACTGAAATACCGCCCTGTTATTTTTAACTGCTCACATTTTTGCTCAGTACCAGTGTCTGCAGCCCGTTCACATCCACRGTCAGGTGGAGAGAGTCTTTGTGTTATAAATGTTCCCTCTGAAGTCAAGAGAACGTTTTTTGGGAGTCGACTCACCCAACATCAGTGAAGCCTGCTTGGTTCAGGTCCTAGCAGATGTTTAGCTGTATTTACACTCACATTTCACATAGACACTGTTTATAATCCTTCTCATGGCTACATGTCTGACATGCACATATGTGACTACAATTAATAAAAACACCTTTGCTGGACAAAGATGTGCTCCAGCAGCTCCGGGTGGAACTTGGTTTCAGGGGTGAAGACGTCCAGTCTCTGCACATGGTGATGTGTAAGAGAGAGGTATGGGGACCGGCATCTGACTACCTTTCCTCCCCAGTCTTCTTGGTCTTGTTTTTCTCTCCCATTCACCTGAGGCCTTCAATGAGAAGGAAACTTAGTCTTAAAGTGTGTCAGCCCCAGCCAGAATCAGGCAAGTGGTGGATGAGGTTTGCAGGAGAATTGCCATAGAGTTGAGATGTGCTCTGTGATGATGGTGCCCATGAAACCGAAGTCCAGTGTCTGCTGAGCTGGAGCTGAGTGCAATAACTCAGATTTAATCAAGTAAAGGCCTTGTACCCAAAACTCTATCCGTTTTTTTCTTTTTTAATCCAGGGGAAATAACTACCTTAATTCAACCTGTATTTTTTGAGCTTGGCTTGTAAAACATGCTGTGATTGTCCCAAAAATTGCTGCTTGAATTTCAGGGGTTTATTTGACAGTGTTCCTAATGTCCTTCATAAACAGAAAATAYGAGCAAGCGGCTGAACTCATTCACTTCAGCAAGATTTCTTTGTTATCCACATCTCTTTTATGAGACTGAAGCTATCTGCTCGCGTTTTCTTAGCAGTGGTTTCGTAAAAAGAGAAAATTAAATGTCAAAACAAAACAAGATGCAACAATTAGCAAGACAAGGGCTAAACGAGAGGGGTAATATCTTTTATTAGGTAGACTGATGGAGTTGGAAAAACACGTTTGCTTTGGGGCACGCAAGCTTTTCTTCACATATCTGGATATTGTCATGTAAGGAAAGACATGGAGGAACTTCTTCCCTGCCTTTTGCCGGCACAGGTTTGCAACGGAGCAGCATGCACGGACGATCTGGCTCTGGGCTCCGCAGAGCTAGAAGCATGTACRATATTTTCCAATTTCCTGATGGGTTCCATGTAATTCAAACAAAGTTTAACTTTTTAACTAGATCATTAAAAGTGTTGGCAAGAAGGTGATGGTCATGTCACTGAGCTGGTCGCTGTATCACTGTAATTACTATTAATCAATAGCATCTTGGAACTGTTTTGCTCAGCTAAAAGGTTCCAAACGGCTTGATGAGGAACTGAAAACAAAGGGATTTTTTTCTGTCTTCCTTTTGCACTTTATACTGCATATTAAAATTCACTTTCTGGAGCCTGTTATCAGATGATCTGGGCATAATTAGTGCCTGAGAACATTTGTCCCCTGCCTTTCTTTTATGAGAAGAAAATCTGATATTCAGATTCTTGCTGTTATTAAAATAAAAAAAGAAAATATATTAAATTTTAAAGTCAGTAACTGGTGGAACTGTAGGTATTTGGGTGTCAATTTCTAAGCAGAATAGAAAAAAAAAAAGGAATCCTGGGGACTTTACCCCAAAAGCAGATTAAAAACCAAGTGTTCAAACAGTAACTTAATTGCTGTAACCCATTATTGAGATGAAGTGGCTTCTTCTTTGCTGTCCAGTGAAACAAGACCCCCAGCTACTGAGTGGCGAGGAACAGATGGAGGGGTGTCAAGAATGATAAAAAGTTTCTGAGTATGAAAGTAACAAATAGGCTAACAGAGAGGAATGGCGCCATGCGCATCATAAAACCCTGCTAGGCTTCTCATGTTCAGATAAATCTTGATTTTGTAATGGAATAACATCGCAGCCCCCCGCTTTGGGTTTCACAGGTGATTAGATCACTGATGTATGTGGCGGGAGATAGGAGAAGGGAGGAAGGGACATTAACGGGAGGCCTTAAATGACCTCTGCGAGCTGCTCTTTGATATAGTGAGAAAAGCTCAGCTAGATCTTGCAGGAATGTTAATATTTTATTGTTAATTTTGTGGCGGTGCCATTGCAGGTTTGAGGAGCAAACTGAGCTGAACTAGAAACAAACCCACTGTGCTAGGAAAGTTGATGGAGGGGTGAAGAGTCCATCAGACGAGGGGAGCAGCACCGCTCATCCATCGATTTTCCTAAAAATTGTGCCGTAGACCTCCAGACAAGCCGGGGTGAGAGAAAGGCTCTGGCAGACCCCACAAGTTGTCTGAAGAAAGCTCAGGAGAGATGCAAAAGGTCGCTGAGTGGTTGAACCCCRCCATGGTTTCCTCATCGTTGCCGAGCTGGACCGATGGCGTCGAGCTGTCTTCCCTCTTCGCTCCGTACCGGGGCTCGGGATGACCATGACGGGCTGCAGTCTCCGGGGGGAGCGTTTTACTGCCATTCATTCATTTTCCAGTCCCACTTCCATTCCCATTTTCTCTTTGCCCTGCAGGATTGAAGCCTTTTCTCAAACAAAAATCTCGGGAGACAGCGATGTATAAACAAGCGAGGCCTCCCTTTAACAAGCCAGAAAAACATTAAACTTCATTTTGGGCAACGCACCCACCTATTCATCTTTCCTCACGCTGTTCCTTTTAACGCTGAAAATACCCCCGAGCTCTCGAAAGCCTCAAGGTATATTGGCAACGCAGAGGTCAGTAACTTGATCTCGGTGCTAAAAAGACACTAACCGTTCCAGAGGGTAAAGGAAAGTTCTTTAATGATTTTAGCAGATGGATCCGAGGAGAGGGGGAGGGGGGTGGCTGGCAAATCCCATACGACCCTACAAAAGATAACCTTTGACTTCCCCTGACTCTCTGAACTGCCCTGCCAGCGAAACCCGGCGTCCTTGGGGGACCAATAAATCCTTGGGTGTTCATATCAGAGATCCTATATCCTGGCTGTAAAACATGAGAATCTGAACACGACCCAGTAGTTAAAAGTCATCGCCGATAAATCCGCGGAGCTTCTCTTACCAGCAAGCGGGGATGCAGCACTGAACGCCTTCCTTCAGAGAGGAAAAAATCCATTTCTGCGCTAGAATTGCAAAATAACCAAAACAACAAGTCTGTTGGCCAAACTCTGCCCTCAGCTATGCGCTGGCAGCTTGTGGAGAAGTCAATGAGCTTTGGGAGTGTTTATCCGAGGGCAGAATTTGGCATGGAGCCCCCTCGCTCCATTTATCCAGGCACAGAGCATGCTGCTGAAGGCACCTCGCCTGCGCAGTGCCCGAGCCTCTCTCCGAAAAGGAATTCTATCAAAGGGAAAATAAAGACTTGAAGCAAGTGATGTTTGAGTTAGAAGAAAATCAAAAGTTACTGCTATTTTTATTTTGAGGAACCAGGCAGCATCCGCAGGGAACACGGATTGCTGCTATTTGGAAATTTGTGTTTAAATTGTGTTTCCCTTTCCAGAGTGAATGTGTTGTGTGATGCAGCTCTTCCAACCAGTTAGCCCTTTTGCGCCAACAGCACGACATTTCTCTTGCAGAACRGTGAAAGCGTTTCTTCAGTCTCCAGTCAGCTTTTGACCAGAGCTCAAAAGCTCATCTGCAACAGAGACCTACCACCTCGTCCAGGTTGGTCTCCCCCAGGCCTGTCCAYGACTTTCAGGGTTGAACCGCCCTGCCTTAGCTGGCCTCTCCTTAAAACAAACCTCATAATCACTTCCCTTCCAAAACTGCAGACATTTGTTCTCTGGGATTTGGTGGTGCATGTGCAGAAGCATGCAAGGGCTTTGGCACGTTCATGTCTGTGGTAAGCGTCCACTCCCTGACTGGTGTGCAGGTATGTCAGGAGAGGCATGGGATAGAAAATCAACTCCTAACCATTTTCGAGATGAAGCTTAATAAGATTGATGTGGTAACCTTTGAGAGCAGTGAGCTAGATTTAGCAATGAGGAGGTCTTTTCAAGCTTATATCTTCTGCTCACATGGGGGTTTTTACACTCATTTAATTGGACTGAACATACACAGACCTGCATCCTGATTTGTATATGGAAGAGAGATAATATGATCTACCTTGAAGGTAATGCTGCACAAATTAGCCCAGAGTTCCACTCTTTTCTTATTTAAATTCATTATTATTAACAGCAAAGTAGTTACTACTGTGAAAAACAGTTCTATTTACTTGGTAGCTCTTTAACCTCATGTTTTCCAAAGAACAGTAAACCTACTGCACTCGCAAAGTTGTTTTTTTCCTTAAATTCAGGAGAAGGTTTACAAAACAAAAAAAGTTTCTCTATTGGCAATATCAGAAAGAGATAATCAGTGGCAATTTCATAGGTCTTTGTTGTTTTATACCATAAATTCTTTTTTTAATGGTTATTTCTGGTCTGATTGAACAGCCCAGTTTCACCAAATTAGCATTACCAGATCACCAGTGGCATTGCTTGTGGAATAAAGGAAAACAAAGCTTTTATTCAATATTATGCTGTTCCGTAATGATGATAATGACAAATCCTGTTTTATATCATACAGATATGCTGGATTCTTGTTCAGCTAATATTTTCCAATGTTTTTTCTTTCCATTTGCCCTGATGATCATCAACATATGAACTGAAATGAAATGAAGACGTTAAAGAAGAAAGTAAGTATTAAGATCAAGGGTCATGAGTATTTGCTCTTGCACTGAACCTGAAAGGAAATCTTCCATAAAGAAGTTTTTCCTGAAAGGCTAGTGGGAAGCTAACAGGAGCATTAAGATGGAAGATAGGATACCTATAAAAAGTTATGTTTCAAAAGAAGGATGTGGGAAGAAAGGGAAGTAGGGAAGGAAATAGTATTTTAAACCATATTAAAGTAAGAAACAGGTTTCCTAATTCTTGAAGCCTTAATTAGTCCTTTTTTTTTTTTAAGTTAAACAAAACGGATTAACCTCAAAACATGGCATTAAATTTGTCACAGTTCCTGCCCTTCAATTTGTGTGGGTAGGAGTTTCACAAAAGACCTCAGTAATAATWAGCATAAAACAAGGACAGCAGCCCAACGCACAGCGAACAACCCATCAGTAATAAACCGGAGCGCGTAGCTTAGAGCAACACTCCAGTAACAAATTAGTTAGCGTGTGCGGCCCAGCGCCGAAGATCAACCCAACAATAACAAACCAGTGTGTGCAACCCAAAGCACTCAAGAGCAACCCAACAATAACAAACCAGCTTGCATGCCTGATGGGAGAAAAGAAATTCAGTAAGGAAACGGATTTCAGTCTGAATTTTCCAAGGGGTTATTATTATTAACAACAGAGAGTTAAACTATTAATGTTTAAATTAAGAATAATACCTTCTGGAGCCCAGTTCGGCTTCCATTGACTTTAATGGGACTAGGAATGGACCCAAAGTACCCTTAAGGGATTCAGCCAGTACGGAGAACAAACTTTTACCTGTAACTAATGAGCCCACCATGGCAAATGGAAATTTTGCTCATCTCCGCTGAATAATGTGAGCTGGCCTTTATGGGGAAATGGAAACTGTTTAAGTCCTGGCACCAAGGCTGTGCTTGTGGTAACCTGCTCTCAGATGCTACTGAGCTGGATGAGGGTTAGATCACCTAACGCGAGGATGCCTTTTCACCTCAGTGTTTTCCTGCTCCGATGAAATTCCCAGACGGTCCTTCAAGCAGGATAAAAGGAGGCTAGATCCACTCTGCAGCTGACATAAATCATGCCTTATTGCGTGAACCCCCTTCCAGCATTCCTTCATGAACACACACACGCACATACACCATTATATATATATTATGGTGTAAATATATTATGGTTATGTTTTCAAGTCCAAATTCATCATCTGGGCCTCCCTCTGCAGAAACCCTCCCTGTCAAAGCAAGCTCGCCCACACCCTGCTGAGCGGGATCTGACTCTTGAGGTCCTGGATACAGCCCGGAAAGCTCAGACCCAGCCAGTCTGCTCGAACTTCACAGCTTGAGCCCATCTCTGATAGAGTTTATACCTCCCAGATGCAACCAGACTGGAACAACAGGCATCTATCAGAACGGATCCTGAGGAGAAGGCATGGTTAATCAGAGGCAGGGTGAGATCCCGCCTGAAATATGCTCTTTGAGAGGGGAAGATGTTAGTCATTCCCTTGCAGTCTTTCAACTTTTAACATTGCTCAGTTTTCTTACTTTCTCCAAAAACTGACCCCCTTGGCACTCTGCACTGAGGTCACCCAGAGACACGGGGCAGGCGCCGGCTCTCGTGCCTGAGCTCCATCCACCAGTCCCTTCTGCCCTTCCTGGTCTCTTCTGGTCGAAGGAGACCTGAGAAARTGCCTTCAAAAACAGGGCATTGTCTGTGCTCTGCGGATAAGGAAGGCAGGGAGAGATCTGCATTAGTAAGGCCAAGAAAATACTATAGAAATTATGTGAGAGCTTTCTTTTACCCCTTGAAAGACATAATCCCTAATGTTATAAACTGTGGTTTGGATCTCTCATTGGTTTGGCCTGGCAATTACTGCAGAGTGACTCTTGAYTCAGACCAGTTTAACTGGAACCAAAATACAACTGAAGGTGTTTGAAAATTATTTTCAATCTTCAGCACTCCAGAGACTGTGCTGAGAATGTAGCAAATAGATCAAGGAAATTAAAAGGAACATTGGGGTCACTGCTGGAGGTCAGGAGAGAAAAAGAAAAGTTGACCCTGATTAATCAGAAACATGATGCTGTTGAGAAGAGAAAATATTTTGGGGTTTAGACTCCTGGCAAACAACAGCAAAATACCAATAACTTCCATTGGCTGGATTTTTTCCTTCCAACCAAACCAGAGGAAATTCCTGAACTGACAATGAACAGGAACAATGAGTGAGTCAGTACCCTCAATGCCAGAAATTCTCTGGATTTCCTAGCCAGACTGATGTGTTTGGAAGGTCACAGCGATATACAGATACATTTCTGTAAGTCTTGGGGGTTGAAGATAAGCCAAGCCAAGATGCAGATAATGAACACAGAAATATTCCAAATACTCATAAAACATTGTATCTTTTGAGAGAGGGAGACACACTTTCTCCCTCATTCTTTCCCTAAATTGTTTGCTCATTTATAACATTATGTTGCTATTAGTTCTATATAAGAGGTGCTCAGATGCTGTCTGCGATGAYGGCCCTGTAACACCCAACAAGTGCTGCGGAAGGATAATGTTAAGTAGTCCTGACTATTAGTACTTTTAATCTGTCTAGTCTGATTCCAAGAAGACTTATTTCAGTTTGTAAAATGGGGCCCTGGAGATATCCAACACCAAAATGTATCAGTGCCAGAGGTGAAATTAATACTGCTTTACTCAAGACGGCTTACGCCTTGCAGTGTTATGTCTTGGTTTTAGTTTTTCATGTTTACCTCTAATACTCATCAACATAATTGGGAATGCAGGGTCTGGGCTAGGGCTAATCTCAAAACCAGGCCAAGTACAATTACATATCAAAATAAGTCTGATTTTAAAATTCAGCCTGCTAGTGGCTCATGCTGAGGTCTGGCGAGTCACTTCTCCTCCTGCATCTGAGGATGGCACAGGGATGCGGTTGCATCCGGACACCAGCTCCTCCGGGGCCCGTAAGGGATGAGCCTAGGAAATGAGGCTGAACGGGGCAGCCAGACAAGAGCCCAATGTGACGTTCAAGTCCTAGTGGGAGTTTTTCCGCTGGGCAAAAAGTTGGTATTGTTACCATACATTACTCATCTGTTTACTTCTTATTAATTTAAATGGAAAACTGTGAACATTAACTGTGAGACATTTTTTTCCCCTGGTAGCTGTAAAGTCCCTAAAATTCCAGATCCTCGCCCTGATCTCACGCTCTTAACACTGTTACTAACACTCACACGATAGATAGGGGCTCCGAATATATCCAGACAACACAAAGCAGATACCCAACGTGATATTATTACTGGTATGCTATGAATCTTATTACTTTCAGCAACTATCAGTGGAGGAATGACCTCTTCRCAACGCGAATGCAACCAAAAACCACAGCCCCCAGGCCCTTTTCCAAACTGAAATTTCCTAATCTCACACTACTGTACCAAACACACAAATATGCAACAATGGATGGAAAGAAAATAAGGCTTCTCTGTACGAGAGTTGGATTAGAAAGGAATGACTGGAAAACCTAAATTGTAGTACAAGAACATTCCAGCTTGGGGATCTGATGACACTCGCGTTGAGCTCTGCTCCTGTGGTTTACAGTACCACCAGGCTGTATAACTTGCTAGAACAGTAACCTTGCATTAAACAGTTTCATCCGCATTGTCTGCATATTATTTTTCTCTGCTATAATCAGAGGAGTTACTATTATCATTAGATAAAGATGAAACGTTAACCTGGGAAAAACAAGGCGTTTTTATTATTATTATTTGTTTATATCTAAAATTTCAAAGGGTACAGTTGGAGCAAGAGATATCCTCTGGAACACGCTGTCAGGAACTGCAAGTTGATACAGATGTATTGATTTAATCAGCCCGTATGACACCATTTATTTATGCAAAACATCTGTGACAAAAATGTGGTACTTTGAAGGCACAATGATACGCGCCTGGCCTTGTCTTGCACATGAAAATGTGTGATAAGAGCATCCACATGGCTTGGAAGGGTCAATTTTAGGGTGTATTTGCTTTTTGTACCATGTATATTCACGTTACATAGGGTAGCTCAATGCCCAGGCAGGCAACGGGAGTCCTTTCAAGGACTGCAGTACATTTTAGATTAGACCTCAAAATTGTAATCCAGCACATCAGATGATTGAAACTGAAAAATGGGCAAAGAAACTGAAAAGCATACATGTTAAAATAAAAAAAAAAGAGTGTACTTTTATGATCTATATTGGAYACAAAATAAAGAGCTTTTTAAGCCATGGGAAGGCAAAACTTGTCTGCAAATTTAAGAGATTGCGTGATTGAAAAGAATATGGGATTGTCATCTCTTAAACAACAGTATGAGAAAATATTTTGAATTCATACACACACCAGCAAAAGTTTACATGATAAATCAGTAGCTTGAGTGCTTCCAGAATACTAGTACATATGAATGTGTTGAAACTATTGTTTCTGTTGTCTTTTTAATGCTACTGGGAAGCTTTCTGTGGTAAAGCAATAGAGCCATTGCCAGCTGCATTATTACAGTTTCAGTCTAACATCTGCAATTACTATGGAGTAAACGGTTCGCATCCCATATGAAATATAAAAAAAAATGAGGAACAGATTTCACTATTATTCTCTCTCTCTGCGAATTCTGTGACATTTTTTTACTGTATAATCGTGCCTGGGCAGTTTAAAGGTCTGGAAGAAATGGAAGCCAAAATACTCATTTACAATTAGTGATGGCTTAACTTCAAAAAAAAAAAAAAAGGAAAGAAAAGAAAAAAAAGGAAGAATTTGGTGGTTCAGAAAAATGTCCAAAGAGTTCACATAATTATCAGAAATCTATGGAAGCTCTCTCTAGAAATCAGACTGAAACACAATGAAAAGAGGCTGTCATATTCTGTTTTCTGCAAATGTTCCTGAAAAAGTGTGATTTGAACATGTGACCCCACTTTTTAAATTTCTGTATTGGATTCCTCTTCTCTGTTGCATCTGACCCAAGGTGCTTGTTTTGCCTTTCGAGCTGTTCATAACCTGGCACTCCCTTGTCTCCCTCCCATGATCAAGCACCCACCCCTACACCCACCTGCTCTTAACACCACCATCCATCACCCCACTTCTAACATTTTCCTTCTCAACACCCTGTTTCTCAGATCTGGGAGGAGATCCTACCATAAATATCCATCAAGCTAGCTTAGTTCCTTGCTTCAAAGCTCTCTTTTAACATTTTATTTTGCCACAGTGCTTACAAAGAACAATAAAATCYATGAAAAGTTAGGTTTCCTGGAGTGAGGAAATACTTTTGCCAGTACTTCTGACCAATACCAACTTGCCTTTTTTTCTGTGCAAGCCATCTTTGAAAGAAGGCCTTCTGTGTGGTTGTTCAGAGAGCGAAGGACACAAAGTATGCCACCAGTTTATTGTTTGTCCTATTTTAGGCGTCCCTAGGTTGGATTCTTTTGCACAAGGTGTCTGAGGGACTGGACCTAGTGATGAAGACTTCATGGTTGCTGGGCCATCCAGTGGAGACGTGGTGCTTGCACTCACTTCTCTTGGCACTGTGTGGCCTTGAGGCACGGTTTAATTTATGGGAGAGCCTTGGCCAACTAGGATGGATTCCTAGCCTTTAAAAAAATATGGAAAAAAAAAAGAAAAAATTGCTTTTATAGAGCTGCCAAAACCTGTGTTTCTTGTGCATTGCTATTGCAGCCCTGGATAGCCATTAGACAGCAAGCCCTCGATGTGATGCAGTMACCCCTGATTCCATACTGGACACTTCTAATGCCAAAAACTACTGCAGAAGTATCCAATGCAGGCCTTAATATGCACAGGACTTCCAAAACACTTTTATATCTTTAAAGCAAACTGTGCAAACAGGGGCTAATTAAACTTTAATTAAGGTCTTGACAGGTAAAACGTTTTCCATTTGGCTTTTAGCTAATGCTTATTCAATGCCAATGGAAATCGCCTAAGACCCCAACCAAAAGAGTCCCAGGATAATTAGAATCTGATTTGCAGCATACATCCAACTAAAAGCTGAGTGAACACTTTTTTGTAAATGTACTTACTTAYCCTTTTTTAAAATATGATTTCCTTTTAAGATAAATAAATAGCAAGCTGGAATTATATGATGGAATATATGTAAAACAGAGGGGAAAGGTTAAATACCAAAGTGAAATTGGGCATTAAAACAAAACTGCATTCTCAGGGTGTAAACGAAGTGTCCAGTCCTTTCATCGAAAGTGTTTACAGCTTATTTTTGTAATATGAGTCTAAGTGGATAATGTAGCACACAGCATGGGTCTGTGCGTAAATACATTCCTGTTTGTGATTTTAAAAATCTTACTGTACTTTGAAATATGAAAATCTTGAGTCTTGATACAATCCATATTATTGAACTGATGCCAGCTACCAATATTTATTTGATTGGCTTGCAGCAATCCATGGATTTGATAAAGAGCTGGCTTAAAATCACAGCCTCCAAAAGGTGGTAATGAAGTGACACAAATGCTAAGTTGTGCTGTGACTCACAGAGGTACTGAGGACTTCCTCCTTCCCTGCTTAAGCTTCTACGGAAATCCTTGATCTTTAGGTACTTTGGAAAATCAGGTCATTCAAGACCAAAGCTATGATTTTCAGAAGCAATCTGTGACTTAGGAACTCAAGACTCTCAAAGTAAAATCTTGATCTTGCCGATGTCAAGAAGAAAAAGTCTCAGTGACTGGAGGAGCTCTGGGATCTCATTTGCACATCTAAAAGTTCAAGATTTCTTTATTTAGTCAACATCTCCATCTTAAGAAGCTTCTTTTAGTTGTTCATGGCCAAAATAAGATCATAGCACAACAGGTTTGTTGAATACCTCTCCTTCAATTTGCCATAAGGGCCTGTTGGCAGAGAAACCCCCAAAGACACTATAACTACGACAAGATCGTCTTACACCCTGCAGAGATAGCAGCACGCCACAGCCCACGGTGTATCGTAGAGGCACTTGCTGCCTGATCCTGGTAGTGGAAGTGGTTTTGTGGCAGGAACGTGGGCCCCGGTGCCAGGTGTGAAGACCACGTTATGTTGCCTCCTGTCAGCTCTAAACTTTTTCCAACAAGAGAGCTAGGCCATATGGTTGTGTGGACATACCCCCGTACATATAGACTCCACCTGTGGTTTGGGTGTACCACAAAAACAGCAAGGGAATTGGTGCCCACATTTGGGCACCAATTAATTGGGAATTCTGGTCAAAAACCACTTAAAAAAACCTGGACTTGGAAGTACTTGTCCTATACCACCTGGTGTTTGTGCTGAGAGTGTGAATCAAGCTGCTTCCCTCTTTTATCACACCCCTCGTATTCTCCCAATTACAGCACATCGTCAGTGTGTTCTGGCAGGGTTTGCCGAGAAATATTTTGAAACCTTGGAAGAAGAGAGAACGCCGCTATAAGCTCTCAGAAATCCACGTTCGTTTGTGACTGAGAGCTTTTTGGACGCACTCACTACGTTTTTAATAACGAGCTCATTGGCAGAACTTTCTGAAATCATTGGTCTCCTGCACTAGAAAACAGAGAGCCAATTCCTTTCCATTGAGCTTGCTGTCAATTGTTCTTGTTCCTTGCTCTGCTACAGGAAGCATTAGAAGCCAATATCTTCAATAACTGGGATCCAAGCAGTGTTCTCACATCTCCTTGATGTTTTGTTCTGACCAATTTATACAAAATGTCTTGCAAATTCTAATCAAGTTTACCATTAGGAACAGTTCCTGTTATTCATTCAACATTTTCCTTTGTTTAATTTCATCCAATTTCTCCTAAATTTCTTCTTAGGCCAACCAAACAATTCCTTTCCTTTCTTAGTGGTTTAGAGCCCTCATATACATGCAGACAGTTATCATATCCTTTCTTAGTCCTAATTTGGCTAGTTTGTACATATTTCAATCTTTTAATCTTTTCTCATAAGCCAATCCCCTCAGACTCTTCAGCATTTTTGCTACTTTTTTTTTCTCTTTTATTTTTTTTCCTGAGTTCTCTCCACTTTGTTGGTATTTTCCTGTTACTGAGGTTGCCTGGATGGAACAGCATTCGTGAAATTGGAGCACCACCATTACCACACTTAGGAAAGCTGCTACCTCTCTGTTCTATTAGGCTCCATCTCTCTTTATAGAGTCCTCATACGAGACATGTTTTCCACTGCCATATCATACAGGCAGAAGATATCAAATGTTCTGCCCTATTGGTGGTCATGTGTAGTTACCCCCACATACATGCAGACTCTTTCTGCTGGATACGATTTAGCTTGAGTTATCGTGGGCTTGCCAGTAGTTCAACTTCTTTGTTTTTCACAAGTGTTTCCCATTGATCTGCAAATCGATGAGCATTTAGCTTGCTGCTTCTTCCCRTTTATTAATGGAGACTTAAAGTGAGTCTTAACTCCTTTTCCTCTCCCACCAGAACTTCCCCCAGCTCCTCAAACTTGACACTTTGAAATTTATCATTAGTCTTCATTTCTGATATTTCAGCCAATGCAAAGACCACAGACAAGTGCTTATATCCAGGCCAGTTTGACTCAATCTTTCAAATCGGATTTTATAAGGCTATCAAACGCATCACTAAAATACAGATATATTTGCCCAGAACCTAATGTTGCTMTTTAAAGCTGCCTGGCAGGCAATTAAAGTTGGAGTAGCTAGCCACAA
Source organism: Apteryx rowi (assembly GCF_003343035.1). Taxonomy (NCBI): domain Eukaryota; kingdom Metazoa; phylum Chordata; class Aves; order Apterygiformes; family Apterygidae; genus Apteryx; species Apteryx rowi. Next base: position 637,054 of record NW_020451249.1, on the reverse strand, counting down.
CAGTGTCACTCCCTTTTAYGGAGATCTGGTAGTTTAGGGCCAAAAGTAATGTTTTCTAAACTAGTACTCCTCCCTGCTAAAACTTCACCCTTTCTGAAAGCCAACTGCCATATCAGCACATCAGAGCTGCTTGGTAGTAGGAATAAATCTGGACACATCTCSTTGACCAGACAGATCTAATCAATGCTCTGTGATGTCCAGATGGAAAACCAAAGCCAGCCTGGAGACCACATGAGCCATGTCAGTGTCCTGCTGTGCATTAGCTAATTTAGCTTGTCYCCTGGTTGCTCTGGTTGCTCTGGCACAGCTACGGGGTGTCAAGACTGGCAGAGGGAGCTGATGCCTCCCATGTGGACATGCCCTTACAGCACCTATAAGTTGCTCTGGGTTGTATCAACCCAGTGCAAAAGCAGCTTGGAACTAGGAAAGAAGTCCAAGATCTGAGGCCACTATTTGTATTGTTGGCCTGTCATCACCTGCCTTAATAGTTAACATTATAATTAGATTTAAGAGAGAACATAAGGAATGCATTTGTCTGGAATTACTTATCATTTATAAGCCTAGGCTCGCATGAAGAAGATAGGAACAGCCTTAGCAAGTCAGTCTGAAGGTCCTTGCCAAATAATGTCCTATCTGCATCAGTGGCTTTACTGAAAGCCCAGGAAAGAGTACAAATGTAGGTCAATTATACAGGGATACTTTCCCCAAAATACTTGCCCAACATACAGTGGTTTCTGGCTCAGGCACTTTCTGAACCAGACGTGGCGTCTTTGTATTTAACACAAAACACAGATGGGTTTTTAAAATCTCGGATGAGTTTTTCTTTCATGAATGCAACCAGTAAACTTTTAGCACTCACAGTATCCTGCGGCAAGGAGTTCCTCAAGATGGCTAAGCATGGCGTCAAGGAAGATTGCTGCTTGATGGTTTAAACTACCAGCTACCAGCTCCATTTCATGCTTCTGAGTTTTYGTATTAGAAGGAAAAACAGTGCACATCTGCTTGCTATTCTCTCCTTGTCACTTACAATACCAGGGACCTCCATCGTATCCTCTCTCWGTCATCTCTCTTCTGGCTGAAGAAACCTAGTCCATTTAATCRTTCTTGTACTGAAGCCTTTCTAAGTCTTTAATTATCCTTGGTCCCCTCTTCTGAGCCTGTGTCAGTTCAACTATTTCCTTTAGGAGATGGAAGATTTCAGGTATTTCAGGTGAAGATGCACCAAGGGTTTATAAAATGGTGTGACAATTTTTTTGTTATATTCTGCATATCTTTCTTAATGATTTCTAACATTCACTTTGCTTTTTGAGGGCTACAGATACAATCTCTTACACAAAGTAATTGATTTTATAGGGGATCTCTGTTATAACTCCAAGATCTTTCTGCTCAATGGTTAGAGTAAATTTAGAGCACATGTAAAATTAGAATTTTCTCCCATCCTCTCCCATAAACATCGCTTGACATTTATCYACCTTGAATTTTATCTGATGTTTTATCACCCAGTCCTGCATTTCTAGAAGTATTTTTGGCAYCTCATCACAATCAGCCTTCATCTTTAGTCCCTGAATAATTTAGTATTATCAGCTCAGTTCTGCTCAGTCTATCTCCATTCTCAGATTATGACTTCTTTTTAATTTTTCCTAGGATTGATGCTAGATTCCAATTTATCTGTTGAGTGGAGTGACCCATACAGATCTATAGCATTAACAACTGCTGAAGTGCCTTGGAAAGCATCTATCCCTGCTAGGATGAGCGATGTGGGTAGAAGAATAGAAAGAAATTTCCYCTTATTCCTGGAAATAAATTACAGTTATTCTTAAAGCCTGCAGACGTCTGGCTGTTACATAATCGGAGGCTCTGGAGTTTTTAGCTAGCAATCACTAACAAAGGAGATGCATTTCCTTCAAGGAATTTCACCATTCACACATCTGATGTTAATTCTCATTGGGACAAAACAAGAATAGGAATAAGTGACTTTTTCAGTTTATGTTTACTTTTTCCCAGGCCACAAAACATCCATTGACTATGAAACTTAAATTTACTGCATAACAAATGCCCACTTTCGTAATAAGTTAATAAAGCTGTTTCAGAAATAACAGCACGAGAAGCTACAGATGCTGACCTAAAAAAAATAAATAAATAAAGCAACATTCGGTTTTAATCTCTGCTTCTTTATTGAATATTTATCGCACTATCTGACAACTGAAGAAATTCAGTTCTCCCCAGKCGGTAGCTCTGAGAGATGCACTGTGCACTGAAGTCAGCAGAGGGACGAGGAGAGGGAACTTTTGTGCCTTCGGGCCGGCYGGGGACAGGCTGCCCGGGCAGCGTCGGGGCAGCGCTGGCTGCTTGCAGGCTCAGACCCACGTGCCGGCTCACATCCCGCAGACCCAAAACAGCAGATTTTCTGGGCGGATGGAAAGCRTGGCTGAGCAAATATGCACGTTGGGCCAGGAAGGGGAATAAAACACGATGTTGATTACTATCTAAATACTACCCCCTTTGAAGTGTGCAGGTCYGTGTTTGGGGAGGATCGAATACTCTTTTCTCACAGTTTGAGGCACATCATGAGCTATTTTGTGTTCTTGCCATGGTGAACATTATTTCATTATGGCCTGTTGCAAAGGGCTAAATAAGGTAAAGGGCAAGGAAAGCATTAGGATAAGGACGCCCTATGGTCAGAAACCTGCTGTCCAGCCAAAAAATGCCTACGCTGTAGCACAACTCAGGCATCAGCTGCCTTCGGGTCCGGCTGCTCGGCGGGAACGCAGCAGTGGGAGGGAGAGGCAGGGAGCCCTCAGTGTCCCCTTCTGCGCCGCCCTGGTCCAGCAGTGCCAGCGAGGGTCCAAGACGCAGCAAGAGAGCACAGGTGGGATAACTGTCCTGGGAAAATATCTCCATAATGCACCATCCCCCCACACTCCTTTAGTAAGTGTGAGAAGCTGAGATTTAAGCTTTACGCCTCCCCGGGTAAGCTGTACTCTTTCCCTTTTGCCTTATTCTCCTTTGGGCAAACTGCAGGCTAATAAACTCAGGACAAGGGGACCTGCACACATGAGGAATTTGGCCAGTGTCATATTTGACCCCTTCCCTCCCAACACAAACACACGGTGTAATACACAGGTGATGCGTTTAAAGGCTGTATTTTGGAAATGATCCTCAGCTTTTCTACTGCTTGTCCAAATTCTCTCCTTTTTCCTGAAGCATCTGCCAGTGGGTGTCAGTACCAGCCAGGATGGGGCCAGGCCAAGCAGGGCTCTCCTACATCAGCTCTTTTAGGATTTTACCTCATTTGGATTCAGGGTGGAATCAGAGATCTGGGATTAGTTGTTCTTCCACGTCTTCTGTTTGTGCCACTGAGATGTAAAACAGAAAGCATCAGTTTGCAATAAATTCACAGATGTGTTAAGYAACACACGATGGAGGTCCTTTCAGCAGACTGTCAAAAGGAAAAGACTACACTGCGAGTATGAAAGGCAGGCTGCCTCTCCGCTGAGTTTGGCCGGTTTGATTTTACATCTGCTCCCCAACCTATTACAACCTCATTTGCATGCTCCATTTGCATCCGCTGTCCYGTCTCCGGCTGCAGACGGTGACTTTGCTGCGACAGGCGTTGCCTTCACCACAACATGCCCAAGAACAAGGGGCCTCATCCTTCCCAGGGATGCTGGGGTTGCAATAACAATGCTAGTGCTGAGGAAAGTTTCTGAGTATTTAAGGATTTTGGCAGGTACTTGAACGAAAAGGAGGGAAACTTTCGGCTCAYGCAGAGACCATTTTCTCAACCACGAATAAATCAGATATTTGGCATTTTCTGAGTTGCCGCCCTCCAGAAAGAACAACACATSACTGACTGTGGAGAGATCAAGTGTAATGGATAAAGGGAAGGATAAGGACATATCTGTGACTCTAAGTCTACAGTATGCATTTCAATGCCATGCTGAAGACTTGGGCTGGTATGCCCTCAGCAGAGCTATTGGAAGATATGTTTTTTATGGCCAGAGATCATTTTCTCTTGAATATGAAAACTTGGAGATAAAAAGGTCTCTTTTTACATGTGGTGGAGCAGAGAGGCAGCAAACTGCATCCCTGAGCCAGCAAAGATTTCTATTCTTGGGTGGGAGCTGGATGGGAAGTCAGCGATGTTTTCATACTCTGCAGATGTGACCAGGAATGGCCTGCTGCGCGTCGTCCCTGACACCTCCGGCCTCTTTTGAATCCTTTGCCTCCGGGAACCTCTGAATTATGCCTGCGTAAAACCTATATAAAAGAGCAGAAATGAAGTAGAATCCAGCTTTTCGCATTTCCCTCCATACGAGCTTGGTCCTCGTGCTCATCCCTTCAAATGCCTTTCTGGTGTGGGCCACCTCACTCTAAAAGCTGTGGGCAAAAATTCGGTGCTCGGGAGAGGAGTGTGGCAATGCAGGCTCATGGGCCCAAGCAGGGAGGACAGCAGGACTAAGACTCTTCGTGTAGTCACCATTTCTCAGGGTGGCAAGACCCAGCTGAGCCTTTCTCTGCTCAGAAATGAGGTTCGCTCCTGCGTACAGGGTGTGCAAATAAGAGCAGCTACCGATTCCTTGTAGCCCCTGCAGTAAGGCATGTTTAAACAGAAGTCACATTTTTAAAACTTTCAATCTGAAAGCTGATCTGAGGGAGATTCCTTACACCACAGAAACTCCATAATGGGAGCCTTTATCCAATTATTCCTACATACTGGGACAACAAATGTATCTAGCTGGGAGCCTTGCCATTTAGCTTCCTCCTATGTAGAAATAAGGGAAAGGTTGAGAAATAAGGTTGAGAATCCCTGCTGTACCCCTGTAAAGTAATAATAGCAGCATCAGTAATAGCTCTTAAATCAGGAGAAGGGCTTGCTGCAGTTTGCTCCCACGAGGCTTGCAGGACAGTATTTAACGTGCTTGAGAATGACATGTTCCCAGCAAGAACATTCTCATTTGCATTATGGCAGGACATGGAGACCCAAGTCAGATTTTAAGTATTGAGCAAACTTGATATGACAACATAGTCCTTGTTTCCATACTATGTTTAGTCTAAGCTAGCCCTTTTCAGACCCTCCTCCCCGTTCAGAATGAGAGCTTTGTGAAAAGGCACACACAAAGTAACAGCAACAGCAAGAAATAAAAATGCATGACAGGGCAAGAAAAAAGGATGCAAAAAGCACTTGAACCTTCATTGACACCAGAAGTCCTATAAAACCTTAGACTTCCTCAATTCCTAATAAATGTAAAGAGAGTTAAGGCTATGCTGTTAATTATCAGAATGTGGAATGAACTCTTAGATGACTTTGTTTATCTATCTGAGAAAAATAAAATCAAAGTCTGGGTTAAAAATTCATTGTGTTTTAATACACAAACATTATGCCAAGGCAAGTCTTTTATTAACACATAGGTGARAAATAAGCCGACACATGTTTTGCTAGCCACAGAGCTAGTGATAAGTCCAAAGTACATGGGAGAAGATAATATTATCAGACCAAACCACACTCGCCAGCTACCGTCTAAACTATTGCATGGCTATTTCTGATTTTGCAAAATAATTAAATTCATGTTCGTACAAAAGTACAGCTTCCAATTTGTAAGGACTCCAGTGTCRAGATCCAAATCCCTTTACAGCAGATAGAAATGACTCATTAACATGGCTTGGATCAGGCTCCTATCTGGAAAAGTCCCATAAAACAATGTTGAGATTTTACATATATGCAATCTACAGAATTACTCCTTGGGTTTCACTTTTATAATTGCATAGGTAAGAGTTGAAAAGTAAGGAAGCTAATCTATTACTGGGGGATAGAAAAATAAGGAGAAAATTGAGTCCTAATTAAAAAAAAAAAGTCCTTGTGGGATGAACATTTCAAATCAGAGGATCAACCTAATGCAGAAATTTAATTTATAAATGAGTGTTTTTAGGAGTACAAATCCCAAAGTAGATAGTAGGACTTTTACTTCTAGTTTAGCTAGATGCCTTTAAAATGCTGCCCATAATTATATGGTTGTTCTTATGGATATGAAGCATACATATTAGGCATACACAGAGGTGTAATAATGTGCTATATTCATTTAAAAAACAGAAAATGTTATGCATCTTAACGCAATAATTTAATGTACTTTCTCTGTGTTCAGCTTGAAGGCTACCTAGAAACCACTGTGAATATAGGAGATTATAAGCAAGATAATTTTCTCAGTGGTTTTTTTTTCTGTAAAACAAAACAGAAAATTAAGATCTATATCTTCTACCACAACAAATATGCCATTAAATATAGTAATGCTGTACAAATTACAGGTCACTAAAAGTAGATTTATAATAAAATACAATGTGATAAAGTTTCTTGTTTTCATGAATAAGCATGATGTAACACAGAACAAAGTTTTCACTAGAAATGATTTTTTGAAGTACTATGCTGTGATTTTAAAATGAAACTGATATCTGCAACCTCGGCTGTAATATAATACCTTTAATACTTTATATCACAATGACATACCAGTTACTAATGTTATTTTGTACTGTAAAGGATATTTTATAATGTTCGATATCTCTATTGTGGCTGTTAATGTGTTCAGTGATTTATGACTGATTTTGTTTTTCAAATCCAGAGGTCTGCATTTCAAAGAAATATTTTGCCAGCGTTGTTACTCGGTGCTTTTAAATTCCATTTCAATGTTAATGTATTTTTAAAGAGTCAAGCTCAAGAACAGAAATAGAACATATTTTCTGAAAACTCTACAGCCCTGTATAGTTTTCATCTACAGCCTCGCATTCATCATCATCTCCCTGCTGCTTTATAACCCCTGACGTTATTATTCTTTTCTTTTTTGCTAGTTAGAAGCACTAACGAGATATCATTCCCCCGCTTTGGTAAAGTCTCTCTCATGTTGCTTGTTCAGTTGATAAAACTCAAAAGTCAACAAGCAGCGAGACCACCGCCGAAACTTCATCCCGCACATTTCAGTTCGGCAAACTCACAAAACAAGCTTCACATTTCACCCTTGTTCACTGCGCTTGCTTTAAAGCGCCTTGAATTTCAGGAGCAGCTGTAGAGAAATCTTCCCATCCCACATTTTCATCATCACGGAATCCAGTACGTTACAACTGAGACGGATCGCAAAAARCACAAACAAACAATATGTACTGTCCACCCAGGCAAACTGATTAAACACCAGAGAAAACGTCCGTAGACATGAGATTTCCTGAGCTTTTTCCCCTCTCTCTGTGCACTACTTACTTGTAATTACGTCTGGGGCCATTCCTTCCTATTCCACAGGATAAACTGGAATATACTACTCGGCAGTTTTGTCTCTAGCTCTTTAAACACTAGAGACCTTATAAGCAAACAACCTTTTTTTTCTGCCTGTTATGAAATTTTAATGTTCTTCCAAGACTCTCAAAAAATCAAACCGACTCTCTTCCCTCCTCCTGCCCCGACAACTTGGCTTCTTTGCGCCTTTTGTTTTAGAACCGTACCCAAACCAAATATAAGAAACCAGGGGAAAAACAGCGCTTTAAAAGGGGGTTAAATTGCCCCTTGTTTTCCCGCATCTCTTCCTGCTCCTGGGAAAGGACAGGATGGTGCTGGGGGCGCTCGGAAGAGGCAGTTGTGGTGCCTCCACGGTTGGGCAACGCGGCTCTGCTGGAGCGGGGACCCGGTCTCCGGGCAGAGCCCTCAAAAGGGGTTTCACGGGCAGGCGGGAGCGCCAGCGCCGGAGCACGGCYGTCCGCCCGACGGCTTTGTGATGGATGTGTTTATCCTTAAAACTAAGCTCCCATTCAAAAYGGTAATAGCTGGGCTCCGAGAGGCACGCGGCAGAAGGGAGCGGAGCGAAGACACGGTGGATGTGAAGGGTCCTTGTTCAAGCTGCGTCGGTGCGCAGATTTGAGTCACAGGTGCTCCATTGAGCACCCTTCACCTTAAAGGATCCCGCCAGGCTTCCCACAGGAAGAGCCGAGAGCTATTTTGCTGGGAGAGAAGGCGGCCACGCGCGTGCGCTGCGCTCACCCTGCAGCCTTCCCTGCCTCTGAGCGCAGCTGGGCTCAAAGGACAGTGACAGCGAGCAAGAGCAAAAGCCAAGAGGTTCAGGACAAATGGCATAAAATAAGCAAAAAGGCATGATTACTCCATTTTGCCAGAATGTACTTTCTCAAGCCAGTACTTGCCTGGACATCGTGGCTAATGCCCTGAGCTCTGGCAGAGATATCTTCGCAGTTCTTCCTGATCTCCCTCACCTTAATATCTCCAATTTCCTAGTATTTAATAATGACCCCTCTGAAACACCCCCCACTCCCAATCCTGCTTTGCTCAGACTTAGATGTAAGTCACGGCCTATTTGAGCCTTCTCTAATTTGCCCCAAGTGCTTGCAGCTGAAGGAGCCGTTTGGGGAGCCAGCTGGGAATCCTTCGCTGGCTACTTACAATGCTGTTTTGTGCCCCAAGATGCTGCAAAKCAGCCAGTACATGAGTAGGAAGGCAAGGAGCTAGAAAGTTGCAGCCCAAATTCCTTCACTTCAGGATTTATGGCTTCTGAGGAGCACCAGCACAAGCCGTTACCTATTCTGCACAGGGCAAAGGCGAGGATTAATTCGTGAAGGATTGCCCGGCGCTTTGAAGCTGACTGGAGTCCRATAGGGAGCGAAGCCTCGCTGTAACAACGCTCAGGGCTCTCCCCGCTTCCAACGAGAGGCATCGGGAGAAGGGGGCTGCGTAACACCATTGACGTGATTAATRGGGATGTGGGGAAACGCAGCAGGAATTTCACAACCTTCACGAGCATTGTGTTGTCTCGGCATGAGGAAACCTGAGTTTGCAGGGCTTGGATGCGGAGGAGAAGCACGTTGGGTGGCTCTCTCCTCTCCACATACCTTCCACACCAGTCCATCAGCATGCGGATAGGAAGCAGAAAGAGAAGAAATACCTCCAAGAAAGGTCGAGGGAAAGAACTTGGAGTAAGAAAGAGAGGAAGATTTAGAGGTGGGAGGGTAGGACGTTGGCACGGGTGCAGAGTGGGAACTTTGGGGGAGTGCAAGAGGCCATCCCTATCTCCCACAGCTCATGGAGAGCAAGAGCCGTGTCCCCATGAAGGGGGAGAAGAYGCTGCACCGCTGAGCTCCCCACGACCCCCCGCTGTCTCGGCTGCCCTTGGGTGCTGCCCGGAGCCGCGGCGCAGCCGAGCGCTGCCCGGAGCAGCCTGGGAACGGGGCCGGGCGAGGAGCTGCGTGCATCAGGAGCTCACTCCCACGGCCAGGGCAGCATTGTTCTCTCCGAGCAGACATGTTTCCTTCCAAGCAGCAGACATGGAAAGAAAAACACACACAAAAACAAATCATCTCGTCCTTCCTTCTCCGGATGGCGAGCAGCCCGCTCCTGCTTGTCACTGAGGCCTGAGGTGGACGCGATCCCAGGCGGACGGAGGAGATGCTGTGGCCATGCCATATGATGGGGGGATGGAGAAAAAGTCTCCCGAGATCCTTTTCCTTGGAAAATCCCCTCTTGGGGATGGCCTCCGCCTCTGAAGCTTTCTCCTCAGCCTCTCCTCTGTGGCATGTCTCCCCGAGGCTACGTGCACCATTGCCAGGCTAGCTGAGCACATCTCAAAGCGGGCATGGACTACACGTGGAGCTTTTGCATGTTGAACTGTGCTCGGTTGGGAAGGGTCTGACTTAGATGATGACTCTGTTGGACATTTGTATTATTCACCCAGCTCATATCCCTGCTTCTCTGTAAGGCCCGGAGCTTTCTTAAGGTCTTCCAGGGAATTACGGGCTGAAAGGCTGTGACCAGGAAAAAAAACCCACCACTGAAAGAAGCTGAAATGCCCATGGAATATTTCATGTTTCCTTCTGGGCTCCAACCAGTCCTCGTGTCCTGGTGTTATTCAGCACCGGGTATACCTTTAAAGAGAAAGGGTCTTGGGTGTTTTTAAAGGAATAAACCCATCCTTATGATAATATCTCAGTCACTTGTTGCCCAGGCCCCGTTATCTGCCTCTCATTGGCTATTTTTCTAAGCCTTTCACTACYAACAAAATAATCGGTAAATCATAAGAGGCTGAAAACACTGCTGGGCATCTGTCCTACCGCTTGGGGTTTTGGCTGCTTTTAGGTCATTAAACAGGCCTGGCTCTGCACAACTTGACAAATATGACATGAACTTTACCCCCGGGTCTGCCATCTTCACATAACAAGGGCATATATTCCACAGCTGGGGAGCTGTTATTCGACTCGGACTGTACCACAGGTCAGAATTTATGACTTTGTTATTATTATGTTTGTGAGTTTTACAGCCACACGGGTCCCGCGGGAACCCGGAGCACTTTCGCTAGGACATGTCAGTCAGACATTCATACCGCACCGAAAAGGAAGCATTGAAAATGCTGGGAATATCCTGTGTAACACTGTCTCTCATCTCTCTGACCCTCAGGTAAGGGCCAGACTTTGTTTGCATCCAAAGTCGGAGGAAGCTGATAAAGGGCCTAAGAGGAACATTGAGGGGGAGCGAACGGCAACGAGCCTGCGGCGGCGTTATTGCCAGACACCTCTGCTGGCCCTGTTTGTTCCCTGCAATGACACATGTCCCAAATTTCCTGATCATAACAGTCATTATGGTGCGCTTGGTGTTTTATTGCCCTCTGATGTCGAGCCAGAAGCTTCACAATGGGAGTTAACCTAACGTTAATGAGTTTAACCACTCCGGTTCATCTGCTGACTCCTCAAAGTGTTAATGGCTTGCTGGGGGGGGACACACAGCAAGTTATATTTTTACTCGCATACGGCGTGCAAACAGCCTACGCGGTGCCCGTGTTTCGCTGCAAGCCGCGGACAGCAGCAACGGCAGCGACAAAGGTTTGTGCTGCGTCTCGCAGATGCCTGCGGTTTGTGGTGGAGGATTATCATCGATGGCATAAAATATCCGGGCCTGGAGCCTCTCCCTGGCGTGCGCAGGGGATGGACACCGGGGAGGATCTGCCAGACCCCTTTGCGGGGAAGGCATATTAAGCAAACTTAACCTTTGCAGTCTAGACAGCAAGGCCGCTAGCATGGTGGCATCTGCTCCGGTGCCAAAGATGAAAGCCCTGTTCAGCAGGACCAGCTTGCCCAGGCAAGGCAGGGGCAGGCAACAGTGGCACTGTATTTTAAAAGGTTTGTCGTTCCTTGTGTTTGGAGGCAGAAAATATTCAAGCAGTTTCCTTCATCCRGGATGGACAAGGGTGGGCAAATATGTGTAATTAACCATCTGGATAGGCAAATCTCTGATCTGCAAACGCACTGTGCAAGCTAATCTTGCAATTAGGCAACAAGTTTAGAAACCGTAAATAATAATAAATATATACCCCCCCGGTATACAATAGTATGGTTATTCCGTAGCATGGAATGAACTTTCTATCCACCTCTTTTTTTTTTAATCTGAAGAAATTATTCCCTTCTCCACCTGTCCACAGAATATATCATCTCAATTTAGCATACCTCAGCCCCTGCTGGGCAAGGGCAACGGGATACCAGCAAGCAAAAGGCCAGACCACGAGTCCTTTAACCTAATAAGGCAGGCAACGCTACAAAGGCATCTAAAATTCCCCTCAATTTTTCTCCGGGGAGGCAGGTGCTATTTCTCCTCTGGAAACACAAGCCTCTGACTGACGTGGCTATAACTCCTGGGCCCTTGTCACATCTTTCCTGGCTGCTGCACTTTGCTACACTACAGCAACAGCAGATGCTCAGACCTTTGGTAGCAATTGCAGCTACAGCAGCTCCCCGCTCCAAAGCCCTGTTCCTGTGGGCCTCTTGCACCGATGCTGACCTCGAAGCCCACAAGATTAATTGGGATACAAACATCCAAAATTACGGTGAATTCTCAAAGCCGGGACTGACCAGGTGGTCTCACGTCACCATCTTCAAGTCCCTGGCAGCATGCAGGACCAAGGGAGGGAGAGGTGCGCCCGAGGGGAGCGCGGTGCTGCCGAAAGGGCACGGGGAAGAAGGTGCGGAGGAGTCACGGATGCAGCAGCCAGAGAGCAGCCGGCAACGAGCGTCCCCAGATTCCCCGTCGTCTCCCACGCGGGTTGTCGCTTCACACCCCCAGCTTTTACGAGGTGAGAGGAGATGCTGGAAGGTATTCCCTTCAGCTCGTCAGCGAGCTAAGGCAGAGCCTCCGAGGCAAAGGGACGGCTGCTGAGCGGCAAGAGGTGCAAGGAATGAGGAGTGGGCGGCGGAGCTGGCGGAGCCTGCGCACGCCGTCCTGGGGAACAGGCGCGGGAAAAGGTCAGCAACGCTTTTTGGAGAAAGGTAACACCTGCGTTGCGAAAAAAGCCCTTCGCTCAAGTACGGAGTGCTTCTCCGCACTAGGAGAACTTCTCTCTTTTGGGACCTTCTGAATAAGGGGACCAACAAATCCAAGAGGAAAAAAAAAAAGGAGGAGGAGGAAAATACAGATAAACCCTGCTTCCCGCTGATGCTGCAGACAACAGTTGTACAAAAGCTATCTTCTTTCCTTCACCCAGCAGAAAGGGAGACAGACTGGAGGAGGAAAAAAGGAGGAGGACCTAATTCCATGTGTCTAACCTTAACGAGTCCAATACTGCACATGCCTTTTATAATAAGAAATGTGCTCTGTGAGCCCATGCCTGCCCACACATGGATTTGTGCATACATGTGATGTACTGAAGGACTTCAGGATAGGGCCTCRTCGTCCAAGCACAACTCCCCATCGGCGCATGAAAATGAAGCCTTGCGGGTGCCTGAATTTGCGCTTTGCACACGCTCTGAGCGTAATGTTATACACGTGTGCGCTGCACAAGGGAGGAAAAAGACGGCGTGSGCTACCCCGCAGTTCGGGGTGAACTGGCATGATTTCGGGTCTAACACCTCCCCCCCGCAGACCCACGCACATTTTTAGTTCCTTGTTACATTCTGCACAAATTCCTTTTGGTCTGAGAGTTTCCATTCTTGATCTCAGGCCAGAGGTGAACATTTGCTGTTGAAAGTTTGTTCTAAATTGATTTAACTATTTTTAAAAGTTACTCATTGCTGAATAAATATACCTTTCCCCCTGTAAATGTATTTCCCTGATTTCCTCCTCCAAAGGGAGCAGCAGGGGTACAGTAATACATTTTAGAAAGAATAGCCTGGTTGATACCAAGGGAGCTAAATGAAAGAGTAACAAAGAAAGCAAACAGGATATTTATGGCAACTCTAGAGAGCTCTCTGTATGTAGCCATTAAAAATAGCCCTCAGATGAACAATATTGGCTTTCTGCTCTATCCCCAAATACAGAGGACACCCTTTGAAAGAAGCGTACGTATATCCAAAATGTGGGTGGGTAACCGTGGATTGGCAGGTGAAAAGAAATAATTCTCTGCACATTTTTAACCTGCGTAAAAAACAGTTAGACCTGTACACATGCTGGGAAACACGGGCTGTTTTGTTTTCATATGTAGCTTAATCACCCGCTGCACATTTCCATGGAGAAAGCTTTCAATTCTTTTGGGGGAAAGCAAAGGTAAAAGTGGGCAGCTCCTGTGCCTTTATCTGTCCAAATTTAAGTTGTTACTCTTCCTTTCTAAAAAGTAAGCAATTAAAATAATCCCAGGAGAAAGAATAAATGTAGTTTTCATTTTCTAAATAAATACAGGAGAAAAACTGTAAAAGGTGTAGGTAGTTTGCAAGTGCCTTTTTTTTTAAAAAAAAAAGTGTAATCACAATATTTTTCCAGTTTAGGCATCACTAATTTACAGTGAATAGATTTTGCTGCCTTAGCAATTTTCATCTCCAGTAAATGCATCCAAAAGGGTCCTTCACTGCCCAAATGTTCATTTTTCTGCCAAAAAATAAACTGCCGTTTCCTTTTTTGTGTGCAAGCATTTGTCATCGATACAGCCCAGGGTCTTCCACTGTTGGTCGGGCACATGCTGAAGAAAAGTCCTGCCTTAGATGCATCTTCTTTAGACAGCTTTGTCTTTTCTGTTCTTTTCTCCAGCAAACATATCAAATACTGCTTTAGAAAGCTCGTTTGAACAAGTAACCCAGTGTTTCAGCATTCATTCTATTTTTCCAGCTGAATTTAAAACTTTTTTTTTTAAATAAATAGCTTCATTAACRTCAATTTGTGGATCTGTTAAGATGTAGGTGGTCCGATTCCTTAAATATGACTGTACATGTGTTCCATTCCACCACTCTGAAAAACGCTTCAGTGGAATACAGCATGAGGAACCCTGGGTTACTATCCAACTTCTTTTTTTTTTTTTTTTTCTGTTTTCAAAAACAGCTGTGTCACAGAAAGGCCTCCCCTCCCTTTACGGCTCTGACCTCTTATTCTGAAATCCTCTTGGATTCACTCCAGGGAGGGCAAATATTCTCTCCACCTTCCCCCAGAATTGAATGTTCCTTTAACCTTGGAACAATCTTTAACCACTAAAAATAGACTCCCAACTCCAAACTTCGCTGATTCTTCTCGTGCTACAACTGCGTTTTGACATTCTGTTCTCCTCGATGGATCACATGCACCTTCCCTGCGTCCTTGCCAAGGGTGACAAAAGCACAACATGTCACAAATTTTAAACAGGAATCGTAATGACCAGACATTTATGAAAAATTGGCGTGTGTAGAAGCTTTTTCATATGCAGAGCAACAGAGCAAATTCATAGAATTACAGAATCATGGAAACTAGAAATGGAAAACTATTAGGTCATCCAGGCTATTTCCTTGCCAATTTAGGATAATTCCCTATGGTACTGACTAGTTTAAAATGTCCTAAGTGAGAGAACTTTTACCAGTATCTTAGAAGACTATTCCATGACTCAAGCCATCTCCCAGTATTCCTGACATTTAAACTGAATTCCTCCTCTCAGAACATCCAGTTCTTCCGCATTATGGACCTCATCACTACTAATTTTCCATCCCATCTTCACGCAAAGACTTTAAGAGGTATTGAAACATTCTCCATAAGGAATGCTTTTTTCATGAATATTTGTAGGGTAATATCCCTGTCTGACGTTTTATCAAAAATGTGGTAATTAGGGTAGGTTAGCTCTTTGCATTTCAATTTTCCATTGGTTTTGCCAGTTCCTTATCATGCTGACTCCCTAGAATACTACACAACCAGACAATATGTTTCTGGTAATGAGGAATCCCAGGTAGTGTGGTGCACAATGACAGAGAAGAAGACCAGTTTTCTTCTGGATGTCATCCTTGAATATGCAACCCAATAGTTCATCTTCCTAATACCAATTCATACTAAAACCATTGGCTAATTTGCTGTCCATTAACAATTTCTCAGATTTCTAYCATCAGTGTTATTCTCTTCAGGTTTCTCCCTTTCATCAAATATTTGTTAAATTATTTTGGTTTCATTTTTGTGAATTACATTTGTTACTTTTTGGCCACCTTTCTGATCACTTTGAGCAATAGCAGAAGACAGTAGGAAGCTCAGGTATGACTTGGGACCTCTGTTCTAGCACTGAGTGGGARTTCGGAGAGCATGGATAGACTCTTCATACTCCAGCAAATCTAGTTGTGACAGCAGAGCCGAGAATCTGATACACCCTGGTAACATCATTTGAGATGTGTAGCTTAAAAATGCTRTAAGTGTAAAATTGTTGCAATAAGTCTATTATACAAGCATATCTTTGTCATTTCTTCCAGTGGTAGCTCCCTACCAAGCAGTGACATTAGTGAACTTCCTTGTCTCCTTGCACTCCGTTTAATCCCTGCTCTGCTTCTGATGAGGTGCTGTACAAACAGAGACCCAGCCCTCATCCTCAGCACACACGGTTAGGTTTCTCCATTCAAGAACCTGCCAAAGARTCTTTGGAGAAGACCTGAGACTGTGCCTAACTTTGTGTACATGACGGTCCCTTTTCAACGCGCTGCCCAAAGRGCAGATCTCACAGACTACCTGTGAGTGTGAGCTTTTGCGGTATTGACAAATTATCCTACAGACCAAGATTCACAGGGAATGAATATGTATCTGAACTATCTGTCTGAGAATAAACCGCTTTAATTGCTGCACAGCCGTAAGGTGTCTAAAAAGAGTACACATACATAGATAGCTTCAAAGAAAATGAAATCAAAGCAGGGATGACCCCATGGATTCTCTGGATCTGTGGTGTGGGCAGAGGGTGAAACTGAGTTTCTAAGGAGTTCTCTTTAACATCAGTACTATTGTACACCACATCACCATGTCTCTGCTTGAAATCAGTTGCTTTGACCCAAACAGTTGCTTGCATTTTGGAGAGAGAAAATATTCATGTTGATCAAGAGCAGCACAGTGAAAAAGGGGATGAAGAAAAGAAAATTTGAAAACTTAAGGTATTGGAGAGCTCTGACATGTTGGTGGTCTGGCATGGTTATAAAGTTCTCTTTCTGGGTTTTCTTGCTACTGGGAGAACCTCCTTAGGGTTGAAAGCCCATGGCTCCAAGCAAAACTGTTTGCATCAGCATCCCAGTAGTACCAGATATCATTTTCATTTGAGAACTGTCCTTACAATCCCTGCTTGTTCCTGATCAATACTTCATTAGGAATAAAAGTGAATGGAACAAATGGAAAAGATTTATTAACCCTGCTGATATGTTAAAAGCATTCTGTCAAAGAATTTGAAAAATGCTTCTCATATTTATTGTTCAGAGACAGAAAATCCCTTTTGAGAAAGGAAAGGTATGTAAAATACATCAGTACCTCAGTGTGGAAATCCAGACCTGGCTCACTATGTACGTTACTGATGAATAGGTATTATTGAAAACTGCATGTGGTTCTTAGCAGAGAGAGCAGCTCCACGTAAGAATGAGAAAGCAATTGTCAGCACTCAAGGAGAAACACCGGTCACATCTTTAAGGGAGTTGAGAGAATGGGAGACTTTAAGATGGTAAAACACAAGATTAATGGAATTGGGAGAAGCTGTTGACAGAATTTCTTGAGGGAAATGAAATTGGAAAGTGATACCTGTTGGGACGTGGCCCTTGAAAATTTGCAGCAGTCTAAAGCTATATGCAGATCTACTCACTATAATAAAAGTATGGTCTGAAAAGAAATGAGTATTTGAACGGCATGTCAGAAAGTCACTGCTGGAGTGTGATTCCAAAAAGCACGTTGCAATGCAGTGAATGAATCACAGACCGCAGGATACATAGCATACGCTAAAAGAATACAACATGATGCACTGCACTACAGGGTAATTGTCACCTTCAGCATTGTTGTTACAGGCAATAACCAACTTCAGTACGCCACCTTCTTCCAAAGCATTTTTCAAAGCTTAGGCCAACATGCAGTGAAGTTAGGGATTTCTGTAGAGGAATGAATCACACCCCTGGCCAACCCACTTTTCAGTTTGTGCCTTCAGGGTTTACTGGACTAGCATGAAAGAAGAGGGCTGGCCTGCAGTCCAGATTGGACTAACGTGAGGCTACTGGGATGGAGGAAGGAACAAGGAAAAATGTCAAAGAACATTTTTTTTTTTGCATGTAGGGGATGTTCTGGTAATTTCTTAGCAGTGTTTGCAGTGAGAAGGAAAGGAGATTTGCAACACTAAAACATGAAGTAAGTTCATGGCCAGAAGTTTGAAGTCAGGTCTTTTTTCTTCTGTGCCTGGCAAGGAGGCAGCGAGTGTTATTGGAAGCAGACATAGTTTCCATGCCTTTGTCAACTCCAAATTAGACTGTTCTCTTGGAGAACACCTTTAATCAACTGGAAGCTGATCAACCCACTTCATAGGTTGGGTATGTCACGGAACAATATAATAACACCAGAGGCCTATGAGCTCTACTCCAGTTGGAGTTCTGATTTTTAAAGCTCTAGATGGCTTGAACAACGTTTTTTTTCATAATTTCTGAATAAGGGGAAATGAATAAGGCTTTCTTCATAAAGAACCTTCAGCTTTGCAAATAGCTGTCCCTGCTTTGCATGGAAACAACCTCCTGTGTTGACAGGATGTTGGAGTGAACAGGCACAATGCTCACATAAAGTGATTTGGCTAAAGAGTGGTCAAGATCTTAGAGTGCCCAAGGAAAGCAAACACTTTTCAGAGCAGCTCCCTCTCCTGGGACACTGACTAAATACCTACTTGGAGCTAAGAAGCTATTTTCTAACTGAAGGGACAGCATTCTCCACTGATCCTAGGAGGTCTTCCCTGTGAGGTCTTCCAAACCTCTCGTGGCCATCTTGATTGTACCTAGATTGTGAAAGCCAAAATCATTTCAGGCAAAGCCAGCATGGCAGTAGAAAAGTCAGCTGGAAACACACTTCCAAAATTTTAACAACATAAAATGAATAAAGTTTGGTCTTTTCTTCCACTGCACTGGTCTGGAAATATCAGGGATTATACTAGCTAGATACAAAATGAAAAGCATCTTATGGTCTTTTGCACCTTTTGTTTTTCTCCTTGGAGAGCTGGGGAGGATTATGAAGAACACAGAAWAGATGTAAGCATGAAATAGTCTTTCTTAAAATGACCTGTTTGATCTCCCAAACAAAATGACATTGGAACTCTTCACACCAAATAGCACTTTCTGGCTCCTTGCTGATGTTAAACCCACAAATATGTCTTTCCTCTCCATTTCCAGCACCAAAAAATATTCAGCCAGTTGGACCATTCAGTTGGCTGACTACTCCAATAAGTCCTTCAGAAAACAGACGCCTGGTCAGGTAATGGAAGGGCTAATGAGGACCTTCCCGCTACCACTGTGAGAAGAGGTTGTTTAAAATAAAACAGAACAAAACAAAGGTTTTTGGCTTGTTTGGATTTAAGTTTAGCGCTATAATAGGTGTTACAAATGGCAGGGCCTGAGGATATATCTGATGATTTGGACACCTGAATCTGAATCTTAGAACAGATTCTACACTTTGTCTCTATCTCTCAGTGCAGACCAGAAAAGACTGAAAGTCCTGTAGAAGAAGCATCTATATCCTTTGAAGRACAGGGATGTGTTTTCTTGATGAAGCTCAAGTGTGATTGTTATGAGGGAAAGTATGAGAACACGTGAAGGAGTAAAATGGAAAAGGGAAGGAAATTCTTAAAAGAGTATCAAATATTCAAGGAACTCTTCGATACCTCATCACAACTCCTCAACTCCAAGAAAAAATAAATTAATAGCAACCTCCCAAGTTTTCCTAGAGAAGGATGGAAAATTAGCATATAATAAGTTGTCAAAAGCAGGGGGGTGAATTATCTTCCAGCTGTTCTCCCCATTTGCTAGGGTCTGCTGTGGTTCTACACAAGGAAATATTAATTACATGATCACGTTCTATTTTTTTCCAAACAACCCTCTGCTTCGTTCAAAGTCTTGGATGGAACGGCACAGTGGGAATGAATCCAGGCTGTGCCTTGAAAAGGACTATTTTTTGCAGGTTTCTTGCCTCCTTTTTTTGCAGTAGTTGGAAGGGGCATGAACTTGTAGCAATCGGATATTTAAAGGCTTTATAGAATGGGGCCAATTTAAGGTTGCTTGGGTATTCTGGATCCAAGCACTTCCTAATCTTCTCAGAGCTTGACTTTACAACTTAAACATTCCTTAAATGCTGACTTTAGATGTGCTGCTGAGTTAAAACAAGGCTGGCACTGTAGGAGATTGTAATTTGGTATTGTATAATAAATGACAAAGAAAAAKACCAATTGTTTAGGRTAATCTACAGGGATTATATMGAGYAGTYRAAATCAGGATTGACTGTTACACTTYGCTGTTACCATGAGCTACAATGAAGCATATATGTAAAGTAGATGGGACAAAGCACTTGAAAAACTTATTGTATGAAACAGTCCTACAAYGATCCCATTAAATGGCAGAAAGAAGATGGGCCATATCTTCGTTTTCCATCTCAGATAAACGAGAGTATGTAGAGCTTTGATCCCCTTGCTCTGACTTTTGTCTTTCCAYGTAAAAAATGTCTTTGATGTCATGGGCACTGAAAGTCTTACACCATTCTGCGTGTGAAAAGACTTCAGGTTCTGGCTCTTTAAAATYTACAGGAGTAATTAATCAATCACCTCTGCACTCTCAATGAGCTGGGCTTACACCAGCATTGCCTGCCAGTTTGAGCCAAACAAGTATTTGATCTGAATATGCTGCAGCAAAACCCAACATTTGTGCATGATTACCCAAATTACAAAGCCATTTTGTAATATGCCCATAACAAATTAAATGAAAAAATGTGTACAATAATGAGGTCTTTATTTTCCAACTTTTATTTTCTATAGCAAATGAATAAATTGAATGATTTGGGCACTGAAACCTCTGGCCCACCTTGCCCTAAACAAACTATGGAGTGATTGCAGAAATGAAGAGGTAATTAACTGGGAGTTAGCTCAACCAGCTGCTCTCTGTATTACTGAGGCAGACTAAGCCTTTGGCAACTTGGTTTGCTAACACCCTTCAGCAATTTTCAACATGTCTTTTCTCAGAGTCTTTAACGTAGCCAAAACCCCAGGAATCCACAGGTTTTTAAATGATCAAATCCACTATTTTGCCTGCCTGTCATGTTCTTGCTGCAGACTTAGCGGATCTCTTAGAATAAGGTTTACAGCACGTCTTCTGGAATTGATTAGAAGAAAATCTGTACTTCATCTTACCTCCTCCACTTTTTCTGCCCTAGACCTGAGGAATGCAATATTGGCTTCTCCCTCAGCAACTCCCACGTTTGTAGCAAACATTAGTGAGCTGGGTTTCTATGTGGATTGTACTATTTTAAAATGTTCTAATTCCCACCTGAAGACCACGGCATCTGTAGTGTAAAAAATACTATTAGTTCATATATGCAACTATCAATAATGTATATACTCAATAGTTTGTCTTAAGCTATTACCTGGGAACTTAATGTGCTCAAAATTCTGCTGTCTTTCAGGCTGCATTCATCAAATTAATTTAGCACACTGAATAAAGAAGTACTGATGGCAAACTCCCTCCTGAAGCCCCGAATATAAAACATAGGTAATTAAGTAAAAAAGACTTAAAATAAATTAAATTTCTTATTTCTAGAGATTACACAAGTGTTTTCCAATTTGTTTAGAACATGTGATACAACAAAATGCATACACAGCTTTTTTTCCAGCCTACATACAATGTGGTCACAAAAATGCAAAATGCAAAATAAATAGATTTGGAATTCAAAATAACTAGCCTATGGCAGATAGGTCTTCCCCTCTTGATTTTTTGTTTTTACTGTAATATGTGCAGCCTAAATGAACATTAATGTTTGAACAAATACTAGCAGGAGTCTTTAAACTAGTGTTAAATCTCCTCCCAAGTGAAGCCAACGGAATGTTTCCTTGATTTTTGTGGCAATATATTTTGGTGGGTCCTGTGTAATCAGAGTTGCAAGTAGTTGTGTCATCCTCCATCCTAATATTTTACCTGTTATGTGCTCGATCTTAATTAAACTGATGTAATCAATCCCTGTATTGCCACCCACTGTAAATCATGTCTTATGTGAACACAGAACGTGGGTGAGAAAATTTCCCACACAAAAGTTGCAGACGCGTTGCTTGGGAAGGATTTCTTTGCTGTCTGCTGATAGTAGCCACTGGAAATGAACGGAAGGGGATGAGTGGTGATATTAGCAAAATGAAAACAGATAAGGAAAGAAAAATGGGATATGTTTATCATTTCTGGCAAGGATTCAGTGTTCTGGGCTGTACGAGACAGTTTGGATTCCAGGAAAACTACTGCGTAGGTATAGATTGGTCTGAAAAAACAGGCTTTGCRTCCGTGATTTCAGTTTGCAACGGATCCAAAATATCAGCTGCTTTTCCTCACTAGAGGYGAACTATCCAACAGGGGGTCCTGAAGTCTATCGAGGCTTTGGTAAGCTCACTGCCCCTTTCAAATTAAATTAAGAGAATATGGACACTTAAAAAAAAGACCCATCCTTACCCACAACTGAAATGAGCCTGAAAATGGCTCTCATTCAGTTATTTTTGTGTACCTAACTCTTATTGCCTAATGCAATATGCATTGATGAAAAAAGAAATGGTGCTAACATAAAGCTCCCCCAAGGAGTTTTCTGAAACTACTAGGAGGAAAGGAAAGGTTAGATATAATCTTTTATTTTTCTCCTTCTAAACTAGAAAGAAGCTAAGCTCTGCTGGCTTTCAGCAAAGAACTGCTGTCCACTGAGATGTGTGAACCAGCTCTTCCTCAGGAGTAAGATTTAGAAGTAAAAATGAGATAATTGCTTTAGAAAATACCTAACGCTGTTTATTCACTAATATCATATCARGAGTCAGGTTGATTCGATGGTGAATGTTCAGGGTAGGATCCAATTCCCAAGCAAGTYAAGGAGAAAACTCCTAACGACTCCAGTGCAGCCAGAATTTCATTTCTGTGCAGCTTGAGGTTTTGGTATCAGTTAGCCTGCAATGTCTTTTGAGTAGATCTCGGTTTGCTTTCATTGTGAATGCCACGTAACGCTGACTTGCAGGTTGGCCCAGAAAAATGAAAGTGAAACTCAGCTAAGTCCATGTGGTTTCATATGATTGTCCAGTTTTGAGCAAACCTGGGACAGGGTTTTTTTGGAAACTCAACAAGCTCTCTGATGAACCTTGGTTGATTTTTCAGTTTCAAGAAAAGCCCACATCAGGGCAAATTTTACCTGGTTTCCAGTTTCACAGGTRGAGCTGCCTGAATTTTTTTCAAATGAAGCAAATCATGCAAACTTGGTTTTTCTCCAAACATTCACATTTTTAACAAAAAAAAGTGTCATTTTTTGACCTCACTACTTTCTTTGGAATTTTTTTCAAAAAAAATTCTCCAAGATCAAAAGGGGAGAAAATAAGGCTCTTCTCAGTGGCCTACCAAATAAATCTTTTGTGTACTTCTAAGCATTTTTTGCTTTTGTATGGACAGCCACAGCAAGTGTTTTGACTGGTTACCTAAAATTGTTGTGTGTTTTAAATTTTCTTCCATTCATAGATGAAACAGTTTGGGTCTCATTTTCCAAATGCAAAGTCAAATTCTACTTCTGAGCATCATCTCCCAGGTTTTCTGGGGCAATGAAAACTAAATTACAATAAAACAAAACAGGCTGAAAAATATTATCACACTTGTATATGTCCCAGCAGAGCTTTAAACCCTGCTTTTCACT
The DNA here is from genome assembly GCF_003343035.1 of Apteryx rowi. Classification (NCBI taxonomy): domain Eukaryota; kingdom Metazoa; phylum Chordata; class Aves; order Apterygiformes; family Apterygidae; genus Apteryx; species Apteryx rowi. Next base: position 613,983 of record NW_020451249.1, on the reverse strand, counting down.
CTCTGCTTTTAAGCAAAGTTTTTCTAAGTACAAGGCAAGAAGGTCATGGCATATCACCGTAYGTGGGTTCGACAAAGATTAGCTTCCAGTTCTTGAAGAGTTCATTTTAATTCAGATTRTGTAACAGATGTTGCTGAAAATCCAAAAGGTGCAATAAATCCCTTGGTCTGATACAAGATAAAATAAGTTGTGTGACCACAGACCAYGGAGTGGAAGGTCTCGGTGCGGCAGAGCTCCCTGACTCGAGCCTCGCAGTGGCTGTACATCGTCAGGAGCAACCTCTCCTCCCGTGAAACTATTCCTTCCCCTCCCTCTCCAAAAACTGCAATCTGCAGATTTTACGAGCAAGTGCCGGGGCCTCCCAACATGGGACTCAAGCTATCCTTCAAGGTCCAGTTGGAATATTTTTCAGCTAATGGGCGCTTTGTAGACGGTTGACACCTCAGTGAGCAAGTTCCCTCAAGCCGCTTTTAGCTGGAGATGCACAGCTTAAGCTTTTCAACAGCTGCTTTATCTCCGCTTCTCACCCCTACCCCCACCCCAATTTAAGTTTAAGATGAGCCTCCACCCCCAAGCCCACAATATCTCACTCCAAAGTCCTGTCAGAGCCACAACCAAGGCCATAAATTTCCCAGCTGGGTCACAGTACTCCCTATTCATTTACTGAAACATTATAAATGTGTCCAGGCTCCGAGTGAAACCTAATCCCGACATTCCACGCATGGAGATTCCTGCAGCTGATGGCAGGGTCATCTGGAATCACCATCGGTTTATCTGATTGGAAACTCATCACCTGCCTTTGAACACCAAGGGCTTGGCAACGCCTTGTAAAATAAGGCCCTCTTCTATTTCGGCTTTGCAGCTTTGGTACGGAGCATGCATCCGCCGTTAAAAGTTACGACGGGTGGCTTGCCCTGGGGTTCATGCCGGAGCGGCAGGAATGACCTGTCTGGGAGAGATGCTCTCAAGTGACGGCTTGTAAGAAGGAAAGGACAGGAAATGTCATCCCCGAGACAACGAGCTTTTGCAGTTCGGAGCTTGGCAAAGCCAGAGCTCTTGAGGAAGGGGGGATCTGTAGCTGTTGTGAAGCAGCATCATTTCACTGAAGCTAATAATTTCTGTTCTATTTTAGTCCATAGAGGACCCTCACCATGTCATATCTGAACATCTTCTGGTAGTGGTTACATGACCTCACACAACATATGTCTTTCCTTTCTCTCACCCTGTCCTGAAAGGGAATTGGATCTGAAGTGTGGTGGGATTTTTTGGTTTGGAGGGAGGAAGGCTCAAATTTGTTTTTTAGGGTTTTGCTTCCGTTTCACCCAGGGAAAGTGAAAAGCCATCAGGAATCATACCTTAAACTTAATGTTGTGACTGCAAAGGCCTGCAGGGGCAGCCACATTTTAAACTGTTGGGCTTAAACCAACAGTCAAGCAGTTTAAACAGTTTAACCCCAACCCTGGGCCCTGTGCAGGTGCAGGGCTTAGCTACAGGTAACAGCAGATTTAATTGAAAATTAACCCTATCTTCCAACGCAATGCTATTTGTGTTACATCCATTTCTAGATATGAAACAGCAAGTGCCTCTAAGCTATATGCTAAATAAACACAACCCAGGAAAAGCTAAAACCAAAAAGCTTCACTTACTGCATTCAGCCAACATTCCTTTCCCTGTGCCAGCCATTCATTCCTGTAATATTTAGTGGATTGCAAAGAGATTTTGGATTTCCTGTCAGGTTTCTGTCCTTCGGGGAGTTAATTATGAACTGGGACTCAAGGAATAACCCCTGCCGCGGTGCCACATTCGAGGCTCGGTTTGTGCCTGTGTTGCTGCTCTGATTTATCATTGTCCCCCTGCTTCTCTAAAAGATCCTGTTCAAAAGTCCAAGGGAAATCAGTGATGCAGGTGGTGCACAATGGCACACGTACGGTGGATGCTTCTTACACAGCTAGGGGCGATAAAGAGGACAAAAGGCAGAAAACACCTAGTTTTCAGTGCCTCCACCTTGCAGCAGGTTCCCATCACGCCAGTCGATGCCCTTGGCTGGCGAGCCCTTGCCCATGGAGCAGGGACAGGCTGCGTTGGGCTTGAGCTACCACCAGCCTCGGAGATGCAGCTGAGCTCCCCAGGCTGCCCCCGTGTCCCTGTATCGCTTTGCACAAGCCGTTCACGTGATTTCTACCCTGCAGCGAGTGCAAGTAGATGCACTTAAGCCTGTTTTAAATGAATTAGCGTGGGTACTGCTGGCATTGACCGCTGAGCTCCTTGCCCAAGTATTTATGCAGCCTCTCTCTCAGGTGGGTTTTCCAGCCATGCTGAATTCCGTTCTCCTTGGTGACTGCAGTGAATACATACACTTAAGTCTCTCTGTGAGCAACTTCCCCAGCTGTAAAATAGGGACAGTGTATCGCTATGTTGCAGGGGCGAAAGGAAAATAAATACGCGAAAGCTCCTAAGCAGTTTAGATATTAAGAAAATGAGATACATCTGTGGCTAAAATTTACAGGCAGACCATTTGGATGCAATCTGATTAGACTCATCCCATAGTAAAGGATCGTAATTTCTGTGAGTTCAAGAATGCTCCTTCTGCCCCAGTGAAACAAAAATCATTGCCAGTTCCTCGGCTTAGGTTATGTCAGCTCCGGAGGAAACATCTGAACGAAGCGGCTGATACAGTCAAGCGGAGCCTCGTACGCTGGTTTTGCACCCGGGCTCACTCCTATCGGAGCTGCAGGAATGATTTCTTGTGTGACGAAGCAGCAGTTCTCCGAGGGCTCAACGCAGATCTGTATGGTATAGACATCTCCAAGCAATAGATATTCGCTGCGGGTCAGGTGAGCATTCGCAACGGCATTCCTGCCTCATTTCCCAGTTTATACGGGATCAGTGCTTCTGCGTATTATGACTATGGCTTTTTAGATCTGGTACAAGAAGCCAGAACACTGTATCTGCTGCACTGTTGAACTGAAGCTGCTGGGCCAAGGCTCAGAAAAAAAGGTGGCATTTAACAGAGGCTTTCTAGTAACGGGGACAGGACTCCTCCAACATGAGGAGGGGACCTGCAGGAGTCAGCTCTTCAGGTGAAATTTCTTGTCCAGATTATATTTCAGAAAGCACCACTCTATTTGTAACAGAAATTAACAATTTCTAATGTTACGTTTTTCCTGGTTTTGTGCCAAACTAGCCAAAATCATGCCCCAAATTCAATGGAGACTCATCAGCCAGAACGCCAGTGAATCAGTGGAAGAGCGTTGTCCCCTTCTCCTCTTCGCCGYGACTGGGGCCGGCCACCTCCCTCTGGCTTGTCATGGCACCACGAATCACTGCTCCTAGCCTTCAATTTAACATTTCTTTGGTCTTCACGTTTGGAGATAAAACCCCCCAGTGAACAAGCCCCGGTCCTTGTTGTCCCTCCACGTAGACCCAGCAGCTCTTTGCCTGCCTCTGCTCCTCCCAACGTTGTCTCCTACTTCTCAGCATAGCCACCTTCGTTGTCCTCTTTACCGTAGCACCCCGCATGGGCCCTGCCAGAGTTACCGGCTGTTTAATTGCCTTGTCGCGGTTTACCCGGGGTCTGTGGGACCCTGTAGGAGGTATCAGTCCGGTACRTAATGAACCTCTCCGCAGGTGGGGAGGCATTTTGTGCAAAGCACGGCAGTAAAATTCTAGCTGTACAAGTTTCTCATCAAATACCGCCTTTATTTCTCCTGCCTTTTCTTCTTCACTACTCCTTTTCTTCAAGCTCTCTCTCCCAGCAGGTCGCACAGTAGTTTTGCCACCCRTCGCAATCAGCTCCAAGGAAAGGGCTGCTGAGCTGAGGATGGGAGATCAGTTCCTGGGAGATATTTCAGGCAGCACTGCGAGGGCTCAGCCGATTTGACCAGATCAGTTCACTGTCTCCAGCGTAGCCTTGGTTTCGTCCATGTAATCATTTTTACTAGCGTTCAAACAGCCCTTCCTAAAGCACTTTAGAATCTGTCATCCAAAGGCTTTGGTATAGTTGAAAAGTTTATTGTTAATATTATTTTCAGATCATTAACAAAGAAATCATTGTCTCTTTGGGGAAAGCAAGGTACAATAAAAAATAAGTCAGCCAGGGTCACCGCGAGACTCGTTGTCAACGCTGAGATTAAACTGCCAAAGTTCAGGACGATCTCCCTTTCTGCGAGACTATGAAGAAGGTARAAATGGACTGTAGGTGGGAGTAGGTTTGTAAGCAGAGGCTGTATTTTTATTCGACAAGTGGCACGTCCTTAGATTATCACAACTACAGCAAAAGACCCCTGGAGAGCTAGAGTTTGACAGCAGTGGCAGAAGGTTTGAGTGACCTGCAAGTAATCAAACTGGACTCCAACAGTAAAACGGTTTATAGGATTAGACCCTAACAATTTTACTCTTAGACATAGATTAGCCAAAAGAATGCTGCTGTCTCAGTCAAAGTTTCAGGATAATTGATTAATACTATTAAGTTAAACTTGAAATTATTATTTTTGTCCAGAAATTGGCTTGCTGTTTGTTGCTTAAGACCCAAAGAAGATCTGGCCTGCCTGATGTGTGTCTTTTCCAACTACATCAGCTGGATTGACAAAAATATATCGCCTCTTCCCAAAACCTTGCCTTGCTTTTATCTTTCTCCCATCGCAGCCACAACAAAACGCTGACATTTGCTGTACCACAAAATAAACTCATAATTCGGCATGTATCCAGGTCCTCTGGCCCTCTCTGCTTGAGCAGGGTGTTGGGGATGGTACGAGAAGGGGTTGCTGAGCCTCAGGTGTGCCTAATGCAGCAGAAACTGCCATTTCAGCTGAAGTTTCACAAGCAGAGAGGTATAGCCTGTTAATTTTCCACTTTCATGCCCTATATCGCATGCACAGAAATGAAGACATGCCTCTCTTCTGCCCACGGCAGTCTTTGGAAGCACTGCATGCAGGTCTGTCCTGGTGTTACGTTTTTCAGAAACCTTACATTCATCCATTTGAAAGGGAGCAGAGAAAGCTTTTCCCTGCAGAGGTCCAAAAGATTCATTTGGGTTTTCTCAGTACCAAATCTTCACTGAACTCCCACAGAGTTGAGCACACCGTAATGAAGGAATTTTTAGCAATGCTACATATAAAATTGGAGCAGGTGCTCTCAATAAAGAAAATTCTTAACCCTGCTCATATTTATTTCAGTTCCTCTCTGTCTGGGCATAAAGCCACCATTTCAGTTTCAAGCTTTCCTGGCTTGCTGGAAAGGGTGAAGGATAATCTTTTTTTCTTCGAGAAAATGTGGAAACAGATTTTAACATCAGCCCTGGAAGAAGGTTAGGTGATGTGCCAGCAATACTTCTGAAATGAACTGCTGGGCCACCTAATTAAACAAACTCTTCCAACATTTTTCAGGCTCCTCTTTCCCGGAGTGCATGAAAGATCGATTTTGTTCCTTTGGAGGGTGACATGAAGAAGGGAGCTCATAAACTGCCTTTTCCTGTTTGTCTCCCAGATATGCATTTATTTAAGGGATGAATATCACCTGCAAAAACTATCCCTGGAACCAGACATTGCATGTTTGAGCATAACTCCGTAACTGGAGTTTGAGCTGCCAGTGATGGAGATGCCCATTGCATTTGGGTGGTGTCGGGAGATGCTTACAGCCAACGCTTAATTGAGGCTTGTTATCTTTCCCATTTAAGTCCCCGAGATGCACAAAGTCATGCACCTAGGAATAAAGGCAGCTCCTTATCCTCCACCTTCCCAAAAGAAAAGAGAAGCTTCCTGAAGAAAGAAAATCCCAACGCAGAGCACCAGCGCCTGGAGTGCAAGTCAGCTGAGCCCTGTTCAGATGTGTATAATTTGTGCGAGCTGGAGCTGCGAGCTGCCATATCTGCTAAACTGCTCTGGGCCGCTGGACAAGTCTGGGGTGAAAAAAAAGAAAAAAAGGGCTGCCAGGAGAGCGGGAGACAAACAGGCCATTCATAACGGCATCACTGTAGCGCTTTATGACATTTCACGCTCGCAGAAAGAAATCGCTAGGAACACTGCAAGGAGGCTCCGCGTTCACCACGGCGCAGGTCCCGAACTCTCCCGCTGCTTAAAAATAGACGCCTGCCCCCCATCCCACGGATGGTCCCTTAAGGTGGATCCCACCGGGAGACGTGCACCGGGTGGGCATCGAACGGCAAAGCRGTCCTTCCTCCGCCTCGCTGAAGCGGCCAGGGCATGCTCGGGGTCAAATCGTACCGCTATTTTTATTATTTTTTCCTTCGCCAGAGAGGAAAATAAATGGTAGAGGCAAAAGTAAAGTAACTCCTGTTGATCTGAGGCGCTGCGTATCAGCGCTGAACTTTCCTAACRTAGCTTTCCTTACAGTTTCCACAGTCACCAGGCTGGGTGACTTAAAGGAAAATATTTCTTGCCTGAAATTATTATTTTTGAAAGTTTTCACAGAAATCCTTCTTTTCTCCCCCCCCCCAACGGATGGGCAAATTACCAGAGCRATCCTATCAGCTGGGAAAGAGATGAATAACATTTTAGTCAAATCATTTAGGAAAGAGATATCGTAAGGTCTGCCAAAGGCATTGTCCTATGAATTTGTTCAACAGACTCTAATCATCGGTGGACCTGATGGCAATCAAAATACTATAATGCCTTTTTCTGCTAATGAAGCAACACAGATTTTTTTTYAATGATTGCATATATGCTGCTGAAAGTCAGAAACAGCTTATCTGCATACATGAAATCCACCACTTGTAGTAGAATCAACTTGTKTATTTAAAAAAAAAATACAGTTCAATATTGCTTAAGAGATTTAATAAAAGGAAGACTTAAACTGTCCCTCTTGAAAACAGATGAAAAACTGAAAATCAGATGAAAGTTTAAAGTAGAATTAAGAGCATAACCTGTATCTCTGAACTCTGTCTTATATTCACCTCATTGCATCATTCAGGCTTACGGATAAATTTTTTTTCCAATAGCAGTATTTGAATTAAATACAAGGTCTTTACTGCTATTAAAAAATAGAGCAAACATTAAAAAAAGTCTATCAAAGTTCAGATAAAAATTAACTCAGTYTAGAATTGTGAAGAAAACATTATTCAGAGGAACAGAGAGAAATTTAAATAGCCAGTGAATGTGGGGTATGAACAGCCCGTTAACAGCACTGAGGTGCAGCAGTGAAGTTAGATCATTTTCTTAACTGTTTTCTTTGACTAGTGAAGAAAAGAACTACTAGCAGGAAACCCTGTTTTATCCCTCCTGACTTATAACAACCATATCTCTTTGTTTTATTTGCAAATCCCTTTTTTTCTAGTTCCAACCCAGTAAGACTGCACTTTAAAAAAGTGACATAAAACTTCCTTATTTCACACAAAGATTAATTCAAAGGTCTACCTGTAGTACCTGGTGTAGGACGCTACACTTYTAAGGTATCAAGTATTTTGTCATTGCTTTCTGTAGAGAGAAAAAGAAAAAAAAAAAATCAAACCCACAAAACTTGTAAATGTAAAACTGCCAAACAATGCTGATTAAAAAAAAAAAAAACCTAACCAAATTTAACCACTAGCTTCTTAATACTTGTCCATCCAGCTAAACTTCTTTAATGCCCTTACTCCCTAAAGCCTTTGAGAATCTGCACATTCCGATAGAAGCTGCAATTCTAGGCTTGAGAAAATGAAGCCTAAAGTTGTTACCTATATAACCAAAAACTCAGTGTGCCCTTTGAATTTCATGACCCAGCTCTTAATAACAACTGAAACCCCATTCCCACTAAGTGCTACAGAACTTGTCTGATTTCATGGTGGGGGCAGCCTGGTCAGCTATTTATAGAATCGAGATGAACATTTGCTGACATACACATGGAAACAATTGCGAATGCAAAGTGACTCATGCTGGGTCACAGGCTGACACACATTTGTTAATCCCCAGTTTTGCCTTCACCTGAAATTGGAAAGAAATGGTGATCGCACTCAAAGCTAAACGTCTCCAGCCCGTATTTCAATTAGAACTGATAAGACACTTGACGTGTTTCAGCTAAAGAGTGAAGGCACTGTAAAAAAAAAAAAAAACCTAATTAAGTTTAATTGTTGTGCAATGGTTTAATCAATGTGGTTGGTAATTAAGTGCAAATTATGCACATAATATATCGCAGATGTGTAGCTCTACTTGAAGAAAATGGGGGCTATTATGGGATGGAAGAGTGGCTGCAGGGAAGGCAAGAAATTTGTTGCTAAAGTTGCAATAGTGGCTGTGGCTATCTAAGAGTGAGGTAAGGCTCTTATGGTAGTTTTAACATTAGAGCTTTTTCTATCAAAAACCTTCTTTGTTGTTGGGTCTTAAAATAGCAGAAAATATGGAAAACTCAAACCTTAAAATATGGGATGTTAGTGAGATTTGTGATGGTTATTAGTTTCCTCAGAACTTGAGTAATTCTATAAACACAATAAACTCAAGTTGAAAGAGTCATTCCATTCTAACCCACTGTTTTTATATCTTCCCACATAACTTTCTTAAAAAATTTCCTTTCTGGCTACAATTTCTCATGTTTAGTCTGAACTTAGAGGTGACTTTTGTTTCCTTCTAAGTTGAAATAAAATCAGTGTGGCTACTATCAGCTTTAATACATGAGAAAGAAGATAGGTAGAACTGACTACCTTGCTCTGTGTATGCTGCTAGCTTCATGTAAAAGAATAGAGTAAAATTAAGGCTTATGCCTTAGTCATTTTGCATTAAGCTTAGAAAGAGCCAAAAAGTTTTTGGCAATCAGGTAGCATTCAGTGCAGGTGAGTGTTTGAGAAACTCTGAGAAAGTTTGATTGAAATGAATTGATTTCAGAAACTTGTTTTTGACTGTGAATAGAACATAATTCTGAAGAGAAACATAAGACTACTAGCGTGCACAGAACTTGCTCTTTGAATCACTTACATCTCACCTTAAGCATTTGTGACTGTGAAAGTAGTGCTGTTCATCACGTTTCTAAGCAATGTAGCAATAAGCTAAAAAGGCAATACCTTAACTAAAAAGGACTGATTTTTAGTTTATTTGAAGCCTTCAGAGAAAATGCAGCCATTGCTGTGATATTTGATCCCCTTAAGTTTACTATTGACTCTGTGTTCACAACTCTGCAAACAGGAAGTTTGATAAAACCCATTTTATAGATGGGGAAACTGAGGCACTGAAGAAAAAAATGGGGTGATCATGGTTTCCCAGGAAGTCTATAATGTTGTTAGTTTGACTCATCAAACTTGTGTCAACTRTTTACTCACACGCTTTTCTTCCTGTATCATTTCCTCCTCTTTTTTACCTAAGTTCTACCAAGTAGCATACATATGTATAGGGATCCCAGTAATATTAATTCCATCCTGGGGCAGACTCATAATTTTAAGCTGTCTGTCAAGCTTCATAAGACTTTTTATGCAGAATAAAAGAACTGTTAAAACAATTGGGGTCAGCATCTGCCCACTGGGTGTGAGAACTCCTGTGGACTTTAATGGGATTATTTGGGTGAATAAAATGAGCAGGGATACCCCATGGCTTCCTCATTTATTCCAGCAAATGGAAACCTGGTGTTATATGCCCAGAAGAAAATGAAAGAGAGGTGGCTGGAGTGTGGTAGTTCTCCAGTGATTTTTGTAAGCAACTGAAAAATCCTGAATTTCCACAGAAATGTTCTTGTTAGGCTTTGGGTTTTTGTCAATAAACACTTTTCCAAATTTTAACAACTGTTCTTCAGTTACTTCTGGTTTCTGAAAATTAAAACATATTCAGATATATTCATAATTTTCTCCATTTTGGTTTTCAACCGCTCCTTTCTTACAGAGTCCAGTAACTAAATCATCTTAGCAGAAATAGAAATTTTAGCCAAAAAATTAAGTTAGAAAAAAAGGCCATTTTTTGTTCCAAAAAAAAAAAAATGCTGGGACACAGTTCAACTTGTGATAATGATTGTAATATCAGATTAAGGTTCAACATGAAATTTAACTGCAGCCCAACCCAGGTAGAGCTGTGCAGATGCCGTCAGTAATGGAGATAAGCAGTAACGTGCCCGTAACTATGTAGGGAAAGGTCAACGGGAAAGGTAGCCTGGTGGCCTCCTTGCTCTGTCGGACAATGAGGTCCATATGTTGCGTGCGCTCCCGAGTCCGTTGCGACTGGAAGAAGGTCAACAATGCAGAATTATGGGGAGGAAAGTGAAAAAGCGCGAATAGGTTTACAAAGGCCAAGAAGTAAGGCTTTCATTTTATATTCAATTTATCTTTTAGCCTCTGAAAAGGGCACAGGGGTTGGAAATTATGACTGAGTTCTTAATTTTATTAATGGCAGGCTTTGTGGTTGCTAGGGGAACCTGACCCAGGAAAAAAAAAATGGCCCAACGCAGTATTATCAGGATTAATCTGCTGCCTTGAAATAGTTGGATTTCTCTCCACTGGCCTCATAAGTCCTTCCTGCTCTGCCTATATCTCCACGACCACCTTGTTGACACGAGCCTACCGCTTAATCCTTCGAAGGAAACCTAACCCTTGGCCTGGGAGAGATGTCCCCGAGAGAGGGTAACCGGAGTGCAGCCGCGCGGGAGGTGAGCCCAGCCGGAGCACCAGGCAGYGCTCCGACACCTCCCGGCCCCGCCGCCTCCGGGCGGTCGCTCCTCTCCCGGACAATAAAGTGGCGAACGCAAGCGAGACGCTAATTTAACGGGAGGCTTGATTACACTGCGATAGGGCCTCGCTGGCTGTTTCCAACAGGCCCCTTTATAGTATTAGTATTTATTACACCCTGTATTATAAAGCGCGGGGATTTGCTTCTGTCGGGCAGTTTGGCTGAGCAATGAAACGTAATGTTTCTTTTATTGCTCAATAAACACTGTTCTCTCTTTCACTGCCTCTCCAACCTAGCTTTTCCAAGCCTGTTAAGCCTCTAACTAACACAATAATCTTCCAGCGTTGCAATAGGAGACCTCAGCTTCTAAACATTTTTGGTTACTTCTGAGGCCTCCTAGAGGCGAGATTTGTAGAGCAACTGTTTGGTCTCCCGGACATTTGCAATCCATAGTTGCTTTTTTTTTAAAATCAGGCTTTGGTCTTCCAGATGTAGAGTTTCAATGGATTCTCCTCATCCCTCAGAAAGAGAGAAGAAACCTGCGGTAAAGCAGTCTTCGTCTGAAAGACCTGGCTGTAGAGCACCTGGTATTTTGTTTTCCTGTTTTCCCGCTCATGTAAATCTGCGTGTGGGTTTGTGTCCCATGATTTAACATGCTCGGTCAAGGCCAGGCGAAGTGCTGACAAGCCACCTACACGCATCTTCCACACTTCTCTGCCAACAAACCTAAATCTTTTCCTGTAACATGCCCACCTCCAAACTAGTCTCAATCTGGCCTTCTCCTCTAAGGAGACCAGTGTCTGTAGCAAATTAATTGATAGTGTTGTGAAGTGTTCAGCTGCCCCACCACTGACAAGAACAAGATTTTCCAGTGTCGACTTCCCTCTGCATTAGTTAATGTTTGGAAACTCGGTACATCAACACGCTGGACTACAGCGACGGCCTCTCATCACCTTGTACGTCTCCTAATGTGCCAGACCATTATCCCTCATGCTGTAATGGGATACAGCGATCACAAATATACTTCCTTGCAATAATATTGCGGATCGTTAGCGTTTACAAGGGTGAAACTGAGCCGTTTTAGGCTTCGGTTGGGTAGGGTACATGGTTAGGCACTTAAAAAAAATTATACAAGCTTTGGGGGCATTCCTGAATATTACAGGCAAGGATGATAGAGGCAGTTAGAGTCATTTACCGGTTGCTCTGCTTAGAATTATAGTTTTAATTTCAGTTTCACATTTTACACTCAAAGTAGTTAGTGTTTGGCCCCTTTTTTTCACAAAGCCAAAGATCTTTGGGTTAGTTTGTGCCAGAATCTTGCATGGGGTAGGATTTGTATTTAATATGGTTTATTATGAATGATGACAGCAAATGGGTGCCATTGAAAACCCTCTTGTAAGCAAGTGGCTCTTTCTGCAAAGTGCTCCTTGAAACATAACCTTTGTTTTTCCCTTCACACTGGACTATTCAAATTCCCTGTCTCCCTATTTATCTTTTGTCATGCCAAATAACTGCTCTTGAGCGTCCTCATGCATTTGTAGATCATTTTAATGCCCCGATAGGTCAATGCCAAGTATGACTATAGTTGGCTGTTTTATTCTTTACCAAGGGGTTAGAATTTTTCAGCCCATGTGGCTATCCCAGCAGGAACCTTATCCACGTGTTTTATGTTTTATGATGCTGTCCCCCTCTTCTGTTGAATGATAGGGGGTTTTGTTTTAATTAAATGCTGAAAGTATAATGATAGAATTATTGGGCTGTCTTCAATGTCAGCCTGAATATTCAACAGGAAATCAGGGAACTTAAAGTCAATTTTCACACCTGCCGTGATGCTGACAGCTTTTTCATTCCCAGAGACTACCAGGATAACAGATTTCTCTTTAAATGCACATACACGCTCATTTATATGAAGCTCTACTACCATATTTAGCTTATTATTTCTATGACTTTCTATTTTTTTAAAAAGTTGTATTGGGGGAAAAGTATACAACCAGCACTAGTATAATTAGGGAAGAAGGAAGGAGACTTCTAAATTTCCAGCAATGTGTTTTCTGGCAAATGTAACATGTTTTTAATTTTGAAATTACTGTTAATAATTTAAGGAACATCATTTTGGTTACTCTACCAGCAGCTTCTCTGCTTGCTTCTAAGACGATTTTGTTCTGCACAGAGAGTTTTGTCATCAGACTGTGAAGGTGGCCCTGTCTCTTCCATTGCTAATTACTCAAATGCCTCGTTAAGTGATGTTTGTATTCATTTTTTTCCTCTTTGCAATTAGGGATAGTGGTTTGAATGTTTCTATGGGCCCGATTCAAAACCCACTGAGGTCAGCTGAAAGACATGTGCTGACTTGCCTGCCTTTGAGCAAGCCTAAATTACCCTGGCATTCTTCTTTTAATTTACAGGCAAGCGCCTGACCTTTAGTCCAAGCCGCGGACCACTTCTACGCACAAAGTGCGACCTCCTGAGCTGCAGAGCATCGTCCCAAATGCTCCTTCTCAGAGCTGTTCCCCCCCAAAGAAGTACACATCTGCACCAAACGCTTCGTCCTGCTGTCAAAGGGTTAAAAAATACACATTTTAAAATGAATCTGTTTGAATCATGGCATGAGAGAGACAGCTCAAATATTTTCTCAATGGAGAGTTAGTGGAATTTTCTAAAGATCTGGGGTGAAAGAAAAGTCTTCAGAAAATCTCAGAAGAAAGATCCTTTGAAATGGCCCGACTTCTGTTATGATAAGCGGTTCGATAAGCCCACCCATGGTAAAGTTATTAGGAATTCATATCATATGGATCCCATTAACCTAAACGTTTGCTTTTAAAGTAAACTTCTCAGTACATGACTACCACTAAGTCCAAGCACTTCAGGTTTGAGGATTGTGTTTTTACAAATGAATCTAGGGTTATCCAATCAATTAGCCGAATTCCCTGTGTAATTGTGCTTTAAATGAATCACCTGGTACTAATGAGACTGCTTGCCCATTAAAAAAGAAAAAAAAAACCCTGCCTTTAAAGGAARCAGTTTAAAATTTGTGAAAAAATATCACTCTGTATATAGTTAATCTTTGGCACTCACTGCCTTGGAATATAACCAAAGCAGGTAGATTTGAAAGATTAGGCAGAAGGATTTGGGTTTATATATCAGTCAAAATATTACTCAATCTATTTTTAATTTCTTGTTGCAACAATTCCAAAGTCTTTATCTGAGATCAAGGCCACAGTATTTAGGTGATAATAAAAATGTATGCTAAGAATAAAGTTGCGGCTTATTCTTTACATGCAGGAAGCACACCAATGCCATCAGGATGACAGGCAGAAGAGGAGGAAGGAACTGAAGCTTGATGAGACTGAAGGACTAGCCCTGGTTACACAAAAAGTCAGTTTTAGAGCTTGGAAGGGAACCCAGTTATTTTAATCATCTTCCCTGCTACACTCTGTTGCATTTTGGAAAGGTTCAATACATAAGCTTTTCCTATGAAATAATTTATCTCCATGCTATATTATTGCACAATTTAGATGTATTAGAGGCCTTATAGAAGCATAAAGGATTCCACACAAAATGGGCTATTTGTCTGTCCCAGTCAGGCAACACTTAGCTATCAGCAGTTTAGTGACGGATTTTATCATTAACTTATATTATGTTTCTAAATGAATTCAGTTGAGCAAAAAGAAAAAGAGAAGAAAGCAATTAAGGCCATGCTATAAACAGTGGAGTCCGCAGGCAGGAGGCTGCAGCGAATTATACGGAACATACTTTTCCTAACCGCAACGTGATTGAAACAATTTACTGGATGCGTGCATTGAACTACAGTGGATCCGAGTGACTGATGGGGGAGAAATGTCAGCCCTCCTTCCTCCCGCCCAGCAAACACTTGATTCTCCTGTCGGGACACGGTCATGACTTTGTCATGTTGCTCTGCCGTTTCGTGAGCGGCTCCGCTCCGGTTCGTCCCGCCGGCTGGTGTGAAGTGATGAAACGCCTCAGATCCGAAGAGGAAAACCAGCCTCCAGATCAGATATTAAGCATATTGTTGGAATTATTGCATGGGCTATTTTTGGTTCACTCAGAGGTCAGTGCACCTCCGTGAACAGGGAACTATTAGATATTCCCCTGGACAAACAGAGAGATAATTGCTCGGCAAAATAAAAGAAAGCGCTTGGAAGTTGGCAAACTAGCGAATATTTTTGTTCTAATTTAGAAAAAGCTCTGATATGAATACTTGGGATTTCTGGCGCGTAAAAAGAGTCTGATTGAATGTCTACCCAACTGTTTTCAGTGAGGTGGAAAAAAAKGAGAAACATGCAAGAAGTACCTACTTTTGATCACCAAGGTGTTTTGATCTCATAAATTATGTCTGAAATTAGGCATGGACTGGAAAATGTGAGTGTGTTTTCTCTCGGTCTGGGAGCTTCTGGTTTTGAGAGAAGGAGCACTGTTCCTCTACCTTCATCAAATGCCTTTTTTTTTTTTTTCCACCTCTGCTTTCTAACAAGTAGGTTTCTCTTGCCATTTATCAGAGGTGTCATGCGTATAGGATGGAGAAGCACCGCACACCTCCCTTTCTTTCTCCTCTGAGACTTCCTCAGTCCAAAACTTGAGCTTAGATCCAGAGAGACCTGAAAATGTTCCAGTCTAAAGAGCAGGTTGACCTGCAACCTAATCTCATCCCAACTGTCATAACACTAGGTTAGCCATGCACAGCTAATAAATCATAATAATGCTGGGTTAATGGACCCGGCTTTGACAGTGCCAGGATTAGAAGGGCATACAATAAACAAAGAGTTTCTGAGTAGAGAGGTACAGTGGAGCAGTGAAAATCACCAAATGATGCAACAAATCTTCCGCTGGTATTTCCACGGGCCGCCGCTATACCCAGTGCCAGGGGGAGCTCAGACAGCTCCCTTCCGCTGTCCCTCTTCTCGTCCTCCCGTGCCAGGCCCCGAGACAAGGCGTGCAAAGAAAAGGTTTGGTGTGCGAGCTACACCTGGTGTAGTGCTTGGCTGGAGAGCCCGYGCGGTCCGTCTGGAAGGGTAGGAGAGGACACCGGCATATCATCTCGCCTCAAGTGGAGGTTTCCTCCTCCGCTGACCACGCTGGAAGTTCGCAGCTCAGCAAACGGGAGTGCGATCCAGCTGTCTGCAACGAGGCCCTAAGCATGTAGCTAGTTCCAATTTAAATAAAGCAGAGATAACGAATAAGGAAGGAAAAACACATCTGAAGAAGACGTCCATTTGTCAAAGATTTCAGAATGTTTTGCTGAATAGATGTTTGCCCAAAGAATTTTGTTCCCCTGTAACATCTACATCTTCTGAAGCAAATGCGTATGTAGACAGACAAGCTGTGTATAAATCTATTTATTATCTTTTTACTAGAATGCCTTTGGCAGAGAAATGTGCATCTCTTGGATCCTGAAATAGATTTTAACATTGTTTTCTTAACCCCATCATGGGAAAGAGGATGGATTTTTCAGCCCTTTTTAATGATGGACAAACCTGAAGGCTTTTGATAATTTACTTTACAATGGGTAAATATCCAAAGTAACCTTATCTGAACTAGCCAGAATCATTTGGCCTGAATAACGAAGCTGAAAGTCTCATGAGAACAGGATTTCTTACAAGATTTCCATTATTTCCTCTTGCCAGTAGGAAAAGTGACACAAAGAGGATATCCTATCTTGCTGTATTTCAGCACCTCTGCTTCTCCTAGTAGCTGGAACCAAGAAGCCGCCAAGTCATGTGAAACTAGAGATTGGGAATAATTTAACTGATCTTTTTGAAAAGATTAAATGTGGCTGCAGGTTTATCTGAATAACCACACAGTGGTAGAGAAAGTCTATTAATTTCAGTGGTGTTATTTCTTCACTTACATATTTTGTTAGGAGACAAATCAGATTCCCCTTCATCCCCTACACTTTAGCAGTATTTTTGCTGATAGAACTGGGGCTTTCTTAGTAGAAGAAAAATCTTGTTTCAACTCAGAGTCACCCAGAGAGGTGAAAGAAGAATCTTAGGTTACAAGTTGAAAGAATAAATTGTCAGCTCAGAGGAACTAATCTTAAGCCCCAGTGAGTACAGTATGGCTTAACTTTCAAATGTGAACTTCTAAAATTGCTAGAAACATCCCTTTGCCTCAGACCCTTGGATTTCTAAGGGAAAAATTAAAACAGTACAAGATTTAAGTTCTGCCTGACCTGACTACGGAATATGGAAACACACCATTTATAAAAGATCGGAGCTAAAAGAATAGAGAACCTGACATTAATAAAAGTGTGCACCTCCAGACAATAATGGGGCCTTATGCTTTAAATTACGTGTATTAAAAAAAAAGAAGGAAAGGAAGAAAAAAACAAAGGAAAAGAAGGGCCATGATCCATGCTGATGCCTGCATTTTTGTTATTAGTAGTGGCCCTGTCCCAGCCAGGAACATATCACATGCAGAAATCAAAACTAAATGTTGAGTAATACATTGGGGGGTTGGGATTTGAAATCTCCATGTTTGGGTTTGCTCCAAGATGAGCAGAATAGAGCGATCTGGATCCACCTACGCTTCAGCAGCTCCAACAAAATCTGTTCACTTGACTTTCACTTAAGGTATATGCCAATTTGATCCAAAGCTCTTTGAAATGAATAACTTTCAGTGACTTCCTTGGTCTTTGGATCTTGCTATTGAGAATATCTTAGACCTGTAATAAATGTGGACTCCTCCCTGCCTTGAGCAAGGAGTACACATACAGAAGAAGTCACCATCAATGCAATGGTTGCAATCGTTTGTAAACTTCTCCAGTTAAAACAGATCAGTAAGAGCCTTACATTAGGTGATGGATTCTGCTTTTAGGTATGGGAGTGCTGGAGGCTGAGCCCTTGGATTTCCTTGGGATTGCTGCACTCCTACAGAATATACCTCCTTCTGGGTTAAAACAGGTGTACAATCAACCCTTGTTTATCTGTGGGTGATTTATTTTCTTGCTTATTAACTTTAATAAGGGTGCAGAAAAACCTGACTTAGCTCCATGCAGGTCCAGCTGGGCTTATTAGCTCAATACAGCTCTGCCTCCGTACTCAGAGACGGTCAAGACTGGGGTTGAACCCCGGTTCATACACCCTGAGGGCTGCGAGCTGAGTCCCTTCAGCTGGGTGTCTGCACATCTCCCAGTGGTGCCCTGTCCTATCCATCCGTTCCTCGAAATCCTTGTGAGTTCAGTGCCTGTTTTATGAGCTAGTGGGCAGAGTGGACACATGACTAAACAACAAAATACCATAGGAGAAGCTGGAGGGTTGCCTTGCTCATTTACTCTTTCACTTAACGCTCACAGTTGAGTTTCGACATCTAGAATAATACCTCTTGTCTGTCTGGGTACTGAGTTTAATGGTTTCTTGGTTTCTCAAATTTTTATCAGATTTGCATTTCCTCTGATTGTAGCTTTGATGACTGAGAATTGGCAGGAGGCACTACACATACCTGTGAGTGAATTAGGAAGCATAAAGAAGAAAGGAGGTAAATTAGTAAGATTCTTTCTTTCTGTAAATAAATATATATACACATCTCCACAAACAGGTTATTCTGCTTTAGCCTTGCAGAACCACTGTCTCCAGCAGAGGTAATCCTGATTTTAATCAGTGCGCCTGTTTTCCTCAAAAGCGGAGTCCTGATTCTCACTGCCTTGAATGGGAGTTAGCGCAACTCAACTCTTCACAACTTTACGACTCTTTGACACCTGAAATCCACGTCCATGCACTTCCAGGCGATGGGGAAACTATTTATGCAGATCTGTTGACACTGTATCTCCCAAATCTTTGCAGCATTTGTTTTTGCAATTGTTGCTCGTGAAAATTTCTCTGGGCTATTAAATGAATCTTTGCAATGCCGTTCACATTCCTGGACACTTGTTCGCTCAACACACATCGTTCTTTAAGGGTTCCTGTCCCTTCACGCGCTGCCTATAGCTCCCTTGTGATGTCTCAGACCCAAGTGAAATGAAGGCTTCCCCCCCGTTGACGTTCTGATTTTGGTTCTGAAGAAGGATGTTTTTCTGCGAGGGCTGGCGTTTCCGCAGGCGGCTAGCTGAGCTTGTTTATTCCCCGAGTATTTCAAAGCCTGCACTGTCCCGCGGCTCCACATCATTTGGGCAGCTTTAGTGCCCTACAAAAGCGCGGAGGAAAACCCCCTTGAGCACCGGGTGTTACAACCTTCTCCAGCGGAGTGGCCAACCACCTCAGCCCTTCAAAGCCTGCCTGCCAGACCACGCAGCGCTAAGATGCTGAAATATGCTCTTTCCTGGCAGCGTTTAAGAACTGCCAATTTAGTGGGAGAAGGAAGTTGGCAGAGCTCTGTCTGTAGAAGACTTTGAAATATTATGATTTTTATCAGAAATGACAACAACAAAAAGAGCGTAAGCCAAGTGTGCTCCAAAAGCTGCGCTTTTCCCCTGCCTCCCTCCGCTCTAACCAACGTCATGGAGAGAATTTCCTTAGGTTTTCTCCAGGAGACAAACAAGGCTCTGTATAGATGAGTTTGACTCGGTTACTGCTAATGTCTTATGTGGCCTTACTTTCCTAAGGGACAACGTGCATTTCGATTAAATGATTAACAAAGCAAAAGTGTGACGCTTCTGAGGTCGTTTAAGTGCATGAGGCTACATTCTTTCTCGCAGAGCTGGTGAAAGTAAACAACATTATTATAGATTTTGGTCATGCCCTGGCATCAGTAAGTATAGTTTCTGTGTTTGCCATATGCTCGCATTGAACTGGAACAGCAATGCGTACACAGGGAAATTGTTTAAAGAGCCAGTTCAACCTCAGTACTCGCTGTCAAAATTATGATGTACACGATTCATTCTGCTAACCACAAAAGAGTTTTTGTTTGTCAAGTGAAATAATGTGTAATTTGGTATATCATTTAGGAAAGCTTTTTTCTTCTTTTTTTTTCTTTTTTTTTCTCAATATCCGACCACAGGCCTGGAGACTGTAGCATCAGATTGGTGGATATCATCCTGCAGCTCCCCGGGACAACAGTGACTCAATGTAAGATAGGAGACGGAGGACGCATAAGCCAAGACTTGAAACTGTGATTGCAGAAGGAGGCTTGCTGAGCCAAATAAAGAGAGGAGGGAAAACTGACACCCCGCAAGACATGGACAATTGTTGCCACCGGCTGGGAGGCCTTAAATTACAAACCCATTCTGTATATCCAAAAGCTTACACTTTCTATTTATATATCCCACTTCTTCTCCRCACCAAAAGTTGGATTTGGCAAATGCAGCTATTCCCTGCAGGCATATGGGTGAGGTTTTCTGCAGAGAAAATAAACTTGATTGTTGAAAACCTGTGTTTGCAATTACCCCGGGTTTCAATATTCTGAGGTCAAAACAGATCCTTTAAAAAATCATAATGCTTTGAAACAGATTCATTTTCTTTCTAAAATGGTTATTGGATTAAAATGAAATATTGAAACATTTTTGGTTAGCAAGTCATAGCAAAACTTTTCAATACAAATTATGAAAATATGGAAAGGAAAAAAATACACAAACTCAAGAGCTTGGGACAAAGTTTTGGGGGAGGAAAAAAAGGCTATTTCTGTTAAAAGTCATTAGTTCTAAAAATGACAACCAGATACATTAATCAGTTCAGCTACATTGACCATCCAAAACAGATTTCCAATACATCTTTGGAAGGTTATTCTACAGTCTGAGAGATCTTTGCTTGGCAAAGAAGCAGGTTTAAAGAGTAAGAAACGTTTTCTTCGGGGACTTTGATACTCTGGATGAGAATCTTAGTTCATAAATATTGTCGCAGGAAACTGTGCGACTGTCTGTGGACAAAGAGCCAGATTTTGAAAGGCGTTTAATGTACCTTAATTCCTTTAGGAGTGAGGAACACTGCCTGGCATTTAAAACGAATGAAAGGTCCTAGCCAGGACTGAACCTGGTAGGTCTCAGAAGCTGGGAATAATCTTTAAATTCTAAAGCAATCACGCAGGGCACCAAACTATTTTTAATGGTCTATTTGCTCTTTATATTTCAACGACATCTCCAGGGCATAACTGCACAAATTCCACATTGGACGACGGGCCCGGAGGTGGCTTCTCGTTTTTCTCAGCAACAGAGAAAGAGGAAGAAACCAGAGTTTCAGCAGCAGGAATAAAAGAGGATCCAGCAAAAACCCCGTACGCAATTATTTAGGTACTTTAGGAACTTTGCGCACTGCAAAAAGGCTTCAGTAGGAATAGGAGCCGGACCCTTTCTCCTTCACCTCATACTGCAGCTACATCTGGCATTTCACCCTTGGAAGAAAACAGTGAGGGGCTTGTTCCCAGAAAGGTGTAAGGCGGGTAGCAAGAGCCCGCTCTGCATGTTCATTTTCCCTTGAAATATTCCTTCACTGCATGCCCACTTGAAGGCCCCTTTATGCTAAGGAAACTTAGTGTAAATAAGAATCAGGCTCAAAGAGCCTGAAAAGCAATAGCACGAGAGTTCAGACCGTTTCRGTTCAAACCGTTGCAGATCAGAGCAGCCCTAAGCCTCATCCCAGACACCACCACAAGAGCGGATTGCTCTGTGCTCGTTAAGTCTAGCTGACGGGCTCTGCTAATTGCCCGGTGCTTGGGGCTGCCATGTTATGTATAGCAAGAAAACCAAGAGTATGTTTTTGGCCGAAAGGAGAGGGGTGTTTCTGTTCTCTCCAGTTTCTTCAAAAGAAAAAGCTCTTTTTTTTTTTYYYCCTTACCTTAAAGTGTGACTTGTAGATGGAGGCCAGAATTTAATTTCAGATAGTGTTACTCCACCTTGTGCAAGTGATTTCTCTTGACACTGCACTGACTGCTCGTGCACAAAAAGCCCTTTATGACTTACACGCCAAAGAGCCTGAAGTATTTTTTGCTTCTCCAAAAATGACATTTCGTTCTCTCTCCCCCCCCCTTTTTTTTTTTTATCACCTGAACACTGGTCTTAAAACCACAGCACGCAAAGGCCCCATGTGAAGTAGGGAAAGGCATTCAGCATCTGCTTATATCCCCAAACTGAAGCACCAGTGTGCCTAAAAAAGCTTGTATTTAAAGGCATTGCAGCTGCATCAGCTCATATTTCATCCAGCCACCAATTTCCTTTTCCCCCTGACAAACAGGCCTCAGAAAGAACGCAGGCCAGAAATTCTCCACGTTAGCGAAACATTTCCTCTTTCCCGTTCTCCCTTCCATTAACATTATTACACTGCTCCTGGGAAAAGATGACTTTTCCAATCCAGGCAGCATATTTCTCTCTTTCTTTTCTTTCTTTCTTTCTTTCTTTCTTTCTTTCTTTCTTTTTTCTCTCTCTCCAGGCTAGCGGTAAGGGAAGAACTGTGGGACGTGGTGACAAGGGGAAAAGGAATATGGGGGCGAAAGGAAATACGACGTTCCTTCAGAAAAGGGACCTTAAAAGCTGCCCCCCTTTTGTATGCAAATGCAGAGGGATAGCAGCTCCCGGGCTCTTCCCTCCGCAGCCTGGGGGATGCAAAGGGGGAGAAAACYGCACACCAAAACTGGGCGACAGTGTTCATCGTGGGCAGGTGCCCACTCTGGGGTCAAGAAAAGACCTTTTGACTGAGCAGCCAGTTCTACCTACGACTGGTTAATAAGTCTGTATTTTATTTACAGCCTCTGGGGTAGTCTGCCTTTTTCTAGATATCCAGCATCCCGCAGAGAAAGCGTCACGTTTTGTGCAATGCCCATAGTGCATATATCACTTTTATTCAATTTCTCCATCCTCCCACCTTGCAGGAGCTACCCTACGGCACCTTCCAGCTCATGTGTCTTTATTGCCTGCCGTACAGCGTGACCGTAGCAAATGCGTTCAACCTATGCAAGACCAAAACCAGACTCGATGCAAAAATGAGTGATTATATTGCGTATCAGGAGAGTTGCGCTCATATCAGGTCTGATTTTGGCATGTGAATGTTCCCTTTAGCCGGCTTTTATTTTTCCTTCTTGAAGAACCAGAAGGCAAACTCCCAGAGGAGAGAAAATATCTCACTGAAATTAGTGGTAAAGGACAACCAGGTCATAATTCCTTGCTGCAGAGCGTGTCGTGACCGAACCTTCAACTTTCTCTCGTGTCTGTAAAGGAGAAGAGCAGCATCTGACCACTCAAAATACCCTCTGGAACTACTTTAAAGTCATTTTACCTTATTCTAAGGTAACCGATAGAGAAAATGCATGCTTGAGACAGCTCTCAACAGTTCTAATGGGTGTTTGTTTCTTCTTTATCATTTGGCCTAAAAGTCCTAAAATATTTTGGTTTTTTTGTATCCAGTTTTTCAAGTAGTCAATGCAGACAGCAGGTACCTTTTCTGAAAAAGCGGATTCAAAAGTGGCTGAAATAAAGGGAACAGTTTTCCATTAAAGAATAGGTTTGACAGAAAATTTCCTGGAGGTACTAGTTGCTTAATCGCGTACCAGTGGCTAAATCAGGCATTCTGGATCGATTAGGTTGTACATGGTGTTTGAGAGCAGCTCAGTCTTTGGCACTACGTAGTAAAACTGGCCACAGAAACGGGTGAAAAACCGAAGTTTGAGAAAGTCGGTGAACCGTTCCTTTCAAACGATCAGACTGAGCAAATTTCCATGGGCTATTCTGGCAAAACGTTGCCCTTCCATTTTGACTTTGTAATTTTGTCGTAAAAGACTCTTCTGCACAAAGMAGCCCGTCGAGGCAGACCCGCAAACGTTTTGTCAAGCGACCGTCGGAAAGGGACGGTTTCTCTAATCGCTTTTCGTCCCCCCGTTTTTTCGTTTTGTTTTGTTTTCTTACTTGCTTTTCTGTTTTTGCTTCTCACTCTGACTTGGGAGCGTTGTTCAGACAGACCTTTCCTTGTGAATGGTTTCAGTTTCAACAAATTGCCATTCTGTGACACCCCGCCAAATAAGCACCTTGGAAAATTACCAACAACCTCTAATCTGTACGCTGGAGCGCGTTTCATTTCAAAATCCTCGGCTAGCTATGGACCAAACCAGCTGTGGGTGTAGCTCCATTGACTCCAGGGCATCTCCTCTGCAAGGCAATTTGGCCCAGCATTACTGGAAAGCAATTTGTATCAGCGAGGCGCGCAGTCATTTCGGAGGTGAGACGCAGAATCAGTTTAAAGCTGGGGAGGGTGTTATTCAGCAATTTCGACAAGAGCAGAAAAATAATATCGTATCTGGTTTCGATTTAGAACGAGCCGGAACACAGGATTTTAAAAATTAAAACTATTCCTCTCGTGCTGGGCTTGAAAAAGAGGCAGTTTSCCATTTTTGAAGGTTACTTGCAAGTTGTCCTCTCACCTTTATAGCTTTGTCATTTTCAAATGAAAAATTCTGTTGTATTTAACAGTGTTTTCAGCAATTAAGGAATCTTTTACTTTTTTAAAAAATTATAAACTGTCACTTAGAATTATGCAAAAATTTAAAATATTGATAATGCCAAATTTTGTAGAAAATGTCATTTTCCAGAAAGGAGCATTTTTCAATGATAGAACACTTACTGTGTAAAAGACGAGATGCATTTATACCTTTTTTCAATGGAAGTAAGARTAAATCTATAACTCAAGTGCAGAAGAACTGTAATGAGAAGCAAAAGCACTAGATACAAGGAGACTCAATTAGGTTAATTGACAATGCAGCTTAATTCTTTGGTTGCGTGTTATGCTCCTCTTGATGACTGATTCTAGTCACATCCCCTGAACAAAATCCTTGATGCATTTTTTTCTCTTTAAATTTACACTGGAACAGCTCACACAAAAATTTTGAACTGTGCTATGACTGATTTTTTTTTTTTCTTACCTCACACTGTTTCCATGGTCTTCAAATGCAATAGGAATAATAAAAATAATAAAAACAATGTTAAAGCTATGCCTGGAGAAGCTTTACTTCAGCAGTCCACCGATGTCAAAATACCATTTTTAGCAGTCCTCATTCCCTGTCACATGGTTAAAGATTTTTTTGCTTCATGCCTTTCTGGTTAGAGATGTCTTTTTTGAGAATTTTATTTCATGCGTGTCATAGAGCAAATATGTTTTTTATGACATTTATGAATGTGACCAGTCTGGGAACACGCTGTCTGTCTGGTCGGGTTTAAGCCAAAATTTAATTCATTGTAACTAGAATTTCCAATTTTGGTGATAGCTGATACAGCAAACGGGTTCAATAAACTGGCAAAGTCATCTTTATAGTAGGAGAAGGTAGCTTGCCTTCTGACTTTCAAGAATTATGAGGGAGAGGTTTTAATTATCTAAGATATTAATCAGAAACACTCCTACCTTCCCCTGCCCTTCCTTTTCATTAAGACTTCATCTAGTCCTCTAAGATTTATATTAACAACCATAGCGTTAAAGCAAAAAATACTTCTAGATTCTGAATATCTGTCGTGGAAGTCAGTTCTGGACAATCACTTTTGTCCTGAAGCGCAAGAATCAAGCCTGTAGCATCAAAACATCAAAGAATTTCAGTTTTATGTTGTATTAAGCCTGCCTGTCTTATTTCAGCTCTCCTAACACTCTGAAATACATGATTGAAAGCTGTTAACTCCCAACTATACGCTCCTGGCAAGCAGGCTTGAGGTTTTTTTAATATTTTATTTTAATTATTTTTAGTTTATAGCTCAGCAACTCGACTGTCCCAGGGGAACACTTAAACTAAATTTGATAGATGTCAAGTTAGAAAAAATAAAGACAGCAGTGTTCTTTCTCCCTGCAATTACAAATGTTTGCTGGAGACTTTTCTGACAGTATTAAGCCTAGCAGAGACCTGGGGAGAACGGAGAAGGACGCCGTAGCCGTTCACCGAGGTCACTTTGGCTGATGTTCTCCAGAACCTGGAAGGGGAGAAAGAATAAGACACCTACCAGTAGCAGTGGCTCCTAACGCCAAATGTAGTGATTTTGCCTTTTTTCCTTATGCCTGAGTATCTTGATGTATTTTACGTCAGCTGGAGGAGCCAAAAAGAGATTGTTTTCTCAGCTGACATTTGGAGCTGTGGAGACCTTCGAGATGCACCATAGATGGGCTGGAAAAAAACAAAACAAAACAAAACAAAACAACAACAAAAATGGAGCTCCGTGAGCTGCAAAGCAGCGAGGATGTTTTCCAGGAAACTGTGCAAAAACCTACCTTTGACAGCCTACCTGAAAAATAAATATCACAAGCTTTCTGAAAAACTAGACCTACTGTTTTCTACTCAGTTTTTTTCTTGTGAACCGAAAGATATGAAGATATCATAAAATGTACTGATTCAGTCAGTGAGAAAGAAAATAATCTCCGTGAAGTTCTACAGAAATTATTCAGAGAGGAAGAATGTTACATATCTACAGTGTAATATGTGAGCTATCTCCATCAGGAAAAGGAATGGACTTTCCAGTCTTTTATCATTAGATCACTGGCTCTAATCTCTTCGGAGGATTTCATCCAAAATCCAGTGAAATCAGTGGGAGTTTCATTGCTCTGAATAAATACCCCGGTATATAATAACAAAGGACTAAAAAATGGTATTATAAAAAAAAAATCAGAATTTTCATATACTATTTTGAAAGTACTCAGAACTTTTTTTTTTCTGTTAGAATAGGAGGAGAAATTTCATAATGGTCTCATCTTTCAATACTTCTTTTCTCATGGCATTTTTGTTTTTGAGATATCCCCATTCCTGTACCTTTTTTTTTTATGTATGATCACTAAAAAAGAGAAGAGAGGGAGTGGGACAGAGAGGCCAAGGGCTGGAAACAAATACCACCCCCCCCCCCAACACACACCACCGCTGCCACTGAAAACGAGGCTTGGTTTGAAGCCTGGAAACCATTCCTGTTTTGCTGCTTTTCATTTTTTAATGAAAAAATCAGAATGATATCTATGAGAGAGGGCCATTTTTCCTATGAAAAATGGGAAAATGACTGCTGGCCTAGTTTTGTGAATTTTATGAATGAGATAGTAGCGTCAGAGAGGTGTCCTTGGCACAAAACTCAGCTTTGAAATTGCCCTGAATCTTGCAACTTTGTTAAGCGTAAAACCAGAATTACATTTTCCCGCCASAGATGTTCTTTCCATGATGGGAACCAAGGGTAATCCTACATTTGTTCTTAATTTAGAATGTTTTCACAGTCCATTTTCTATTCTTTTTAATTAATTTGCAGGTAATTCCCTCACTGAATGGACAAATATTTTTATAGCATATTGGCAAATGTGTTCTTAAAGTGAAATACAATCTAATTTCGTTTCTATAACCATGGAGGGCAGAAGYATTCCCTCCATATTTTTCTTCCTAGCTATCAGACAAATAAATTGGCACTTATATATATTTATGATAGCTGGTAACAAAAGCAAGTCGAGGTCATCTGAATTATTTGATAAACAGGCAGGTAAAGTGGCTTAGCAGATTACGAAACCAAGCCGCTGCCAAATCGTTCCGTGATGATAATTATTCGCTTCTGTTCTTTAATTCTGGGTGGGCAACACTGCTTTTCCTCTGTCCACTGGAAAAAAAAGCAGGATGGCTCTCCCTATGGTTTTTTGGCTTAACTGCATACATCTGGGTTTCGTATCAAAAGAAATAAATATCAGACCTAATTAATCCTCCGAGGCTGCTGGGTACTGACTCCTGAGCAACACGGGCTTTAATTACAGCGTCAGCCAGGCATGGTGATGGAGTCAGTCGCACAAGACTGACTGTTGATTTAATGCAGTATATCATGTCTAAAAGTATCTGGAACAACACTGATTTACATCAGCTGAATATTTGGCTCATTTCAGACTCTCTGGGGAAAAGGGGGGGATACCAATATATATACATACACCCAAAGCTGTGCAGATGCTGGGTATAGCAAACTGGATTGCAAAAATGCTGTTGAAATCCAGAGCTCTTTTTATAACACAGTTCTTAGACTACTAAAATGGAAATGTTGAAATTGCTTAATTGGGGGGGGGGGAAAAAAGAAGTGATTATATTTTCTTTCAAGAAATGCAAGCTTCTTGATTTACTAGTCCTTTATAAAGGATTATTTGTAACTGATAACATATGTAATGATTYTACCAGAAGATAAAGTTCCTATATTTCAGACAAAGGAGTATCTAGACAGCAGTATTCTGATTAGTTTTACATCTTTTCTAATGCAGCTAATTTAAAGATGGACTTGAGGGATTTAGGTGAACAGCAATAAAACTTGTCAGGAATGGGGTCTGTTATATGTTTTATAATTCTAAAACTGTCTCTCTTCTACTCTCCCCCCCCCTTTTTTTCTGAAGACTTTAAAACCATTTTGATTGCAAATATATGAGTGAATTCAGAGCAAATGAAAGTAAAGAGACTGTTAACACTGGCCTCGGTACAGCCGGGCTTTGTGCAAACTTCCCCTCCCTGCCAATGCACCTCGGGTCTAGCTCGCAGTAACCCTTGTTATTCTAGTCCCGGATTTATCTAGAGAAGGGCTGCCAATGGTACCAAAGCATGTGGTTAATTTTTTGCAGCGTCAACTAACGAGACCACCATACTTATCYTCCCTCTCAGCCAGAGCTCGAACTGGAACCGGCATCCCCAGACGCACAAACCTGGCGCGTTAATCCTCTGTGACCCCCCTCCCRCCTCCCCGCTATGCCCTCCGCAGTCCTACCCATCAATGCGGGCTGGTTTTGTTGTGCTAGGCAGCGGTGTGTTTACACGACTATCCATCTAATACAGGATATTATTTTTCCAGTGGAGAATATTTCAAATATTTCCAGTGAAGATTTCTTTCCCCTGCCTTTTTTTATTGGTATTATTAAAAAATAAAAATGGAAAGGCATAAAATCATACCACAAAAAAATTTATGTTAAAGTAAGGAAAGTGGGGAAAATCGAGAGTTTAAAGATCAGACCAACATCCTCCTTGCTCCGCTACGTGATGTCCCCGGTTGATGCACAGATCCTAATCAGAAATCTTGAACTGTGCAGAACATTTGCTAAAATTCCATGCATGTGCATAAATTCTCTTTTCTACTGTTTTACATACCTATGTTATTCTACTCTTTTACACACATATGTTATTTGAAGACAAAGTAACAGAATCCTCAGAATAAATAAATACAGTCATGATAATTAGTTTTGGTCTATAGCTTTGCTTTTTAAAAGTATTTCATAAGCACCAAGAGCCAGATTTTTAGGTGTAACGGCAGCAAAATATTTAATCAGTGGCATACGGAAGTAGATTAATTGCAGAAAATTCCCAGGATCACTAATTTCTTATACCTCATCTGTACATACTCTTCAGTGTCAATCCAAGACCTTCCCCTGGCTCTGATTTAAGTTTTTAAAAGTCCTTTCATAGATGAAAGAAGTAAAATGAAAATAATCTGAGGGGCAGCCCCTGCTGCTCTTGGGCTCCAGAGCACCGTATTGTCCCAGATGAGAAGGGCTGTCCCCCCAAGCTCTGTGACTCTCAGCACTTGGGAGCCCTTGAAGGAACATTTCACAGCAGTTTCTTCACTTGAAACAAAGCCTTTGTGGAAAGAAACAATGGCTGCAGAAAGGTCATTCCCAGGAATCACRCCAAATGCCATTAATTTTCCTCTATCAGTCCCTCCCAGCTGATAAGACTCTCATTAGACCCTTAAGTCAAGTTCTGCTTCTCCTGATATCTTCAAGTGGTCACTTACATGCTCCCCATCCTCACATCTCTCGGTAGGGTTGGGTTTCCCTTCCATTTTCCTTTTCGTTTTGATAGCTCTGGAAACAGGAGAGTTTGGCCTCACCTGCTATATTCTTCTCACATTAGGAGTTAATCTTCTGCTGACTCAGATTGAGGGCAACTGCTTTAAATGAGCATGCAACACCCATCTTTCTATTTAAATATTCATTCTACCTTTATCAATGATTATAAGCGGTTGGACACATCAGGTGAAATTGTGTCCTGGCCAACTTTCTCCATGAATGACACTGTAGCTGTGCTGTCTGTCTATTCACACTCAATAGCTCGTAGACACCAATGTGTGTTCCAGCACTAGGGCAAAATATATTAAAGACGGAAAGTTTTCATTTGAGATTTTTCAAGTTATAATGACTTATTTTTACTTATTTACTTATTTCTCCAGCTATATATAGGATCAAGCAACCCACAATGAAATTTTAACAAAACAGGTCCTGCAGCAGTTCATTCCACCTACTCTCTGTCATTCTGCTGAGCTAAGTGAAAACCCATTATACTAATGAGTAACTGTATTTAGATTCTTTCTAGCTCCCCATTACAGCAATATCTGAATACCCATTGCTTCTAATCATGTATTTGCTGAAGGAGGGAGAAAAAAATCACCCTATTTTACAGGTGAAGAAGTGGGACACTAGATGCTTTAAGTCAGGGGACAAGGAGGTARTAAGTCCAGTTTTCAGTTCTAGCAATGAACTGCAAATGCTCTGGCTGCATAACAGAAACCACAGATCAAATATGACTCACCATGCTGGTTTGAATCTGTTGATAGATTAATTTTGCCCTGGCAGGCAGTGTGCTGGATGGGGCACTATCTGTGTGAACTCCTCTGCCAGCCAGGCGTTGATTGCCTTCCTGCAGCTGGCATGAAGCTAGCGTGAGCTCTGCACCTCGTGCCCCGGCGAAGCTAACGGAAAGATAATTCAGCTCAAATGAGTRCTTGGGAGTCAATTAGCAATACACAGCGCGAGTACTATTGCTCATGGAACCACAACCTAAGCACCTTGTTCGGTCATAAAAACAAAAAGCAGTTGCAGAGTCAGAAAGTATGTTTTCCTGAGCACTGTGTTTTAACCACATAGTCCTCCTCCTTCTGATCCGATGTGCCATTTTCTAGAACTGTTGCACGTGGTTCAGAGGTTAGTACATAGGGAGGGACAAGCAGTGTGACTGAGGATGCAGAAAGCTGTTCATTGAATCACCTATTTTTAAAACTTTTTTTGAGCCCCTATTTTTACTTTCCCTTTATCTTTAAAAATAACCCTGAAAGGCAAAAAGAAGTGAAGTTTTGAGCACGCTTGTGTAATAAAGGAACAATGCAGGTTTGGCTTAAATAAGGAAAACTTGTGTTTAGTGCAGTGAAATAGTCATCAGAGACATTGCATTTCTCAGAGCTGCTTAGCTCAGAAAACCCATCTGATCAGGCACTTCGCAAATGCAAAAAAAATCTTACTTGTTCAAATAGCCTTTAAATGTCAAAATAAAGATTTATGACTCAGAATTGAATATAAATAAATAGCTGGCTGCACACTTGGAACAAATTCTTTTCTATTGTGCAATTAATATCATTGAGATTATTATTGAAAATGCGAGCGAATTTGTCTTTCTGGTTTGYGCACTATTGGTGGCGATGGCGAGGGCTGCACTGAGCACGTTTGCTGGGACGTGTTTGTGGCCGAGGGCAAACGCAGGGATGTGAGAGGCTGATTGCATGCCCTGCACCGCTGGAACCAGCCTGGCRGCACTGAAAGCACCGGCTTCTGCCAGCAGACATGACCGTTGGTCCAATTTCATCCTGTTTGTTCAGCTAGCAAGTATGTAGTTAAGGTGGGACTGACTGTGATCTAATTCTTCTGAGAGAGGCTTGCAAAACTATTGCCAGAAGAAGCAGCTAGAGGAGTTGTTATCATCAATAGCTGGTAAACGAAGTCCTCTGTCGGTCGTATAAAGATCATCTGCCCGAGTGGACGTCCGTGCCAGGTGGACGCTTCCCCCAAGCTCCCACTTGAACAACGCTTAGACACGTATCTAAAGCAGAAGGACACAGGGCTGAAAGACATGTTTAACCCTTGTTTAGCACATGCTAAACCTGTGCTTCAATGGTCTTCTGCTTGAAGTTAGCTATACTGGAGGTTAAAAAAGGCAGGCTGCGCTTCCAGTGTGTCTGCAGGAATTATGCAGGAAATTAATTGATAGCTATTTTGGAAGCTACAGTCAAGGATTGCAGCTGATGTAAATCAGCATTGCTCCATTGGTTCTGAGAATGGAAAATCTGGCTCAGTCTTTCAACTAGTTTATCCGCCAGGGATAATTAAGAACAAAATGACAAAGCTGTTGGGTCTCGTGTATGTGAATGCGCAGTTGCTTCAGATTATGCCATGTTATCATAGGGACTTTTATATGTCTTGACTCAACTGCATAAGAAAGTTTAGAACAAGTAGAGTCTTTCACATTTTCATTGTATTATTCATATAGAAATTCCTCTCAGCCAGCTGTAATTTAGAAAGTAGAGGAGGGTTTTATAGTTGTTGATTACATCATACAAATCCACTTGAGAAACTCTTTGTGAACGTCAGAGTCTGGCACAGAACTGAAAAATTTCATATCCCTTTGGTGGAGGAAGCTGACTAGAAATATTCAGTGATCAGGTTTTTTGAAGATGCTGAACGTCTGCAGCTCTTCAGATTTCCATAGCAGTGTTCCAGGGCTTGACACGGTTGAAAAATCTGTCCATTATCATCTATGTATTTAGTTTATGACTCCCTTAGAAAAAAATGTATTCTTGCAAAATGCATCTCCTGGAGCAGAAAGTACTGCCAGCTTTGCCTGGGCACTTTAGGAACACACACAACTTAAATCCATGCTCATGCCAGCCTGTACATATTGGCATCCTCAAACTCCTGCCTGACTTCACTGTCTGTACCAGACTGAAACTTGCAGATCTTTCTGCTCTTTTGTTTATAGAGTTATTTTTAAAGCATGTAGCTCTATGAACAGAATTAAGGATTTTTGTTGTGAGCTTCATTTCTTGTCCTTTGGGTTCGCAAATGACTTCTACAGCATGGACAACCACTACTGCTTTCCCTTTAGGGAAGTCGTTCACTAAATCTCTACCTCTGCCTTAACTATTTTTATAAAACATGTAATTAATCAATATTTTGGGAGACTTTGAGTCCTTGGACAAATGTGAGAGACAGATAGACAGGTACAACACAGACACAATGATTATGTAAGCCTTAAATCCGAGAAGACGAACTCAAAATCTCTTTGTGAGGCAAAGACTCGCTTATTTACAAGTCATTGCAGAATTACAGGTGGGATTTCAGAGGGACTGTTTAGCTTTAGCTCCAGGCAGGAGTGTACAAATGAAAAACAAAACAGAAATAAAAAATGTGTGAAACAGGAAAATCAGAGCTTTCAAAAATTTATAATTGGGCGAGAAGAGATAATTGTACATATCTAATCTGACTTTCTAGTGTGCTATATGTTCCTGTTTGACCAGAATATAAGTTTTGAAAGAAACGCCTAATCGCATTTACAAATGCTCACTGATATCTTTACCTTTTTCTAGTTCAGTTTATTTTTCTTTTTCATCATAAACAATTCGTTCTTTTCTATTATGACTTCATTATAAGTATGGCATTTTGGCGATAGGGGACAGAACCACTCTGGGCCAGATGTGTTGGCTGCCTATGAAGGGCTTGGCCATAGGATGTTAGTGGTTTAAAGTAACAGGAAACCTGAGGAATATCATAAATCAGGCTTCTCTGACTAGGTTTTTTGTACAGAGTATAACAAAATGTATTGAATAACTTAAGTATGTGTGAGCCTCCTGCCTACCAAATTACTGGGGTCTGCCAGTGGAAAGCACACTAATTTGATGTTGGCCTCAAACAGAAAATTGTTAAACAAAAATTAGGTTTCAGCATTTTAACAAAAAAAAATCAGCTTGGAGTGCAGTGTTAACAGGAGCCTAAGGATTTAACTAACTGTAATGAAAATAAAGAGAGACAAATTTCTTGACTTTCTAAGCCCCAGTCCTGAGAAGAGTTTTCTGCTTCTGGATCTCAACACAGCGTGAGGGACACAGTATGTAGCACAGGGCGGATTTGCTTTCTTTTCTCTGTGCTGCCATGGATTTCATCGGGTCATAAGTTGACATTTTGTACTTTTCCTCGCTCATATTGACTTTTATTAACAATAAACAGAAGGTGCTGGACCAAAGTCATCGGATCCATGACAGTGYGTTTTAAAATGCTAACCTCCTACCACCCATGCAAAGACACTGGAAAGGGCTCAGGGCAGATGTCCCCCTGGCCCGGCGTCCTGGCTCTGCCCGGCCGGTGGAGGAGAAGTATGAGAACCACATCCGAACTATTCCCCACCAGGGAGCTCCTTGCAATTTGGACGTGAGCAATCACATTTTAGTGGTACCCCTGGAGATAAACCTGCCCACAGCAGCGCAGATCCTGCCTAACCAACTAAAATTAGTTATTGCCTGCTTGCTCAACCGAGGCCTTAAATAAAGATGATCTAGTCCTGTAATTCTATTAAAGGTCCCCAGAGGTCACCTGGTTCTCTCCCAGCAATTCTCTCCCCTCATTAAACAAAACAAGTACAGAAGGCCGAATGCCTTTTTTTTTYCCCTAATAACGGTTTATTTTTTGGGAAAGGAGTAAATCTAAACTTCCTTCAGCCTCCTCCTTTAGACCGTTCAGTGGAGACAGTCATGACACATTGATGTGTTTGTGGGAAATGTGTTGATACCAAACTTGGTGCCACATTTGTGCCTTAGCAGCTAAACCTTCTCAGATGCCTGTCTCTTCTCTTTCAGAAACCACTGCAAAATCACGTATAAACCTATTAAATTAACAAAGTTACACTGATATTGGAACTGCTGTAGCCAAGGTAGAAAATGGCCTGAGTTTTATCCTCTCCTCCATACTGTAGGTGGTTTCTGGTCAGAGGAGCAATCTTTCCTGCTCTTCCTTGCCCTTTCTCCATGGTGTCATTACGAGATATACAGGCATATGAGCCTCCTCCTATGCCATTTTCTTATSGATGTGAGGGCAGTTAATACATTAAATGTTACAGAGAGCTCCAACTTGAAATACACCCACAATCCTTACTACCGGGCCATATTTCTTATAATTTTTTTTAATATATATTTTGGTCTCTGGCAGAGGTACAGGGAGCGAATGTGGCGTGCAGCATGCAGCGTTTCCCAGACTGTGTAGCTTGGCACCAGAAAATAATTTCTTCAGAGTTCAAAACCTGTCAGGATGCTCTCTCGAAACCGCTCCGCATTTAAGACGTGTAACACTAAAATGTCACTTCTGGAGCCCAAACTGGAGTGCCTTCAGCTTTCTGATTGGCAGAAAGCTGATGGTTAAGCTCCAGGGAATTTCCACTACAGCTGTAAACTTTCAAAAATACTTTGCTGCTGCAAAAACTATAGAGTGTGGTTTAAATGAACAATATGCCCTCTTCGTGCCTCATCACCAGAAAGAGCGCGCTTTCGGCTTGAGCACTTACAACCCACGGTTTGATTTTTCACCCGCACGAAACAGATTAAGCAGTTTTTATCTGGGTTTATACCTGTCACAAAAAGAGGACTATATTCCAGACCTCTCTGGGAGGAGGAAGAGATGATACAGATGCTTGTGCAGATGTTTGGATCCCATTCTTTTAATGTTCTATGCATGACAAATTTAACCGCCCTATATGCCTCGCAGAAGACTAGATCACGGCCCTATTCCATCCCTGGGATCTCTGAGAAAGCCAAGTATCTAGCTAATATGTTTATGTGACATTCTGCGCTTGGCTCTCCTCTGCTGCCACGGGCCAAATCCTAACATGACCCAGCGCTCTCTCACATCAACTGGAGTTTTGCCTGAGTAAAGTATAAGTCAAAACTGAGCAATGCCTCCCGGTTTTAGGTCCAGCAATTCCATTTCACAAAAACTCATTGTATTATAAAAAGATGCATCAGCTTCAGCCCACTGCAGGCTTTTTTTTTGTCATGGTTTTTTAAAATCTGAACTGGGAGAAGCCAGATCTCCTCCTCCCACTCCCGGCGCTACACCCTTCCCTGAACAAACCTATGCTCAGCGGGAYGAGGCTCCTTCCTAAACTGGTTCGGTCTCCTGGGGCTGGAGCTGGCTGGCACTCTGCCCTATTGCACCAGACAGAAAGATGTCTTCTGAGGTTGCCAGGGGCTGGATTACGCCATATTTATTTAAAAAAATAAACAAWAAACAAAAAACAAAACAAAAAAACACAGCTTTTGCTCCAGTCCTTGCTTAATGTTTACTCCTGTACTCTCTCCCTGCACTTGATTCAAACCTAAGAAATGACTAATGGTTTTATGGGAACAATCCTGACAAGCAACGTAAAAAGAGCTAAACAACATTAGAGAGGAGATGACAGCTCTCCAGCTGAAGAAAGGCTACTGGAAACTGTGCAGGCTCAGGGAGAAGCCTAGAGCACTGATTCCCGATGAGGGACGCACGCCTCGAGTGTGCCGACAGGATTTCTGCGCTTGTCCAGACGGTTCTGGCCGTACCTCTGATGGCTCCTCATGCTGAGCTACTCCAGGTCCCCTCCTGGCAGCTGTGGCTGCTGCGGGACAACCAGGGTGTCCTGCCCACTGAACTGTGGACCTGGTCTGTAGGCCAGCCTGGAGTGCAAATGCCGTGGAGATGTCCCTGATGTGTAGGGTGAACCCCCACGAACTGGCCTCCGTGTGGGACGATGTGCCCCGTTGCATGGGGGTCATCTTCCCCCAAGGCTGGATGGGGAGCCGCTTTGCTGCTCTCCGAGTTCGCTCACTGGCACAGTTCGAAATAATTATGAGCCTGATGAAGACAGGAAGCCAGCCAAATTCATCTGTGGTGCCGAGCTGTTAAATGTATATTTTAGAGGTGACTTTGAGTCACTAATCGTAACGCTTCAGTGCTTTAATTGTGCCCTCAGTTTTTGAAACATATTACAGCCAAATGACTGCGTAGTCATCGCAACAATCCCATGAATGAGCCGCATAAGTAAGATTACGCATGGAGAAACTGAGAGAAAAAGGAAGACCACACAGTGAGCAGTGTGAGCCATGGGATTAGAAAYTGGGATTTCTTGCTCTATGCACTGTCCACTAGGCCATGCTACCCCTTATGATCTCATGAAAGAAGTATATTTTCCATCTGCAAGGAACTCCTCGCAGTATCAGCTAAGCACAGATTAATGTGATCATTAGACACCCTTCGAATGCGGCAGCTGCCAGGAAGCCCGTGTGTATGTTTCAGGAAGAATTCCTAATGTCTCTGTGTCTGGAGGAGTATAAATTCTCCTGCTCCTCTCCAGTAGCCTAATTAGATTTTACTCTGTTTATTAGAAGAGTTTGGTTGCTAGCTTAACGTGAAATAAAATCCACATGATTAAGAAGTCACGAGCAGTAAAGCTTACAGTATGCTCTTAGAAATTTTCCTGTCATATCAGCAATGATGAAATCCACCAGTGTTAAGTAAAGTGAAAGCAGGAGTGTCTTTAGATCCAGCAGTCAGGATCATTTCTTCAAGATAGAGTATCAGGGATGGAGGAAGGGTGGGAAAAGGGGACCATGCCATTCAAATGGTGCCTGAAATGAGAGAGTATTACTGGAAAATTTATATTTTCAGCCTCATAGTAGACTGAAAGAAACTTTTTTTTTATGGAACTTCCCTATAAAACAAAGATAAGAAAGATGTTCTTCAGTTAGAAAATATACTCTTCAGTTCTTCTTACCTGCTTCTATAGACAAAGAAGTATCTGAAGATCCAAGGGTCATAAGAAGATGGGAAAGTCTAGATCTAAGTCTATTGGGACATCTTTAGTATGAAATTAGGTCTAAACTCACAGGGTTTGATGTTCTCAGG
The DNA here is from genome assembly GCF_003343035.1 of Apteryx rowi. Lineage (NCBI taxonomy): Eukaryota > Metazoa > Chordata > Aves > Apterygiformes > Apterygidae > Apteryx > Apteryx rowi. The sequence goes on along the minus strand of NW_020451249.1, from coordinate 576,836 downwards.
CATGTAAAATAGCCTCCAACAGTATCCGTATCCAGTAGACATTAGAATTTTTCTAAAGTGACCCCTAGTTTTGATCTTGGAACAAAAACCCATTGAGGACAATGAAATGTTTGGCTTTTGGATCAGATTTTTGAATGAAAAATACAGAGTTCTRTGATAAGCAGGTAATAATCACTGAGATTCCTGAAATTTAGTTTGCCTCCCAGTTTCCAGATCTGTAGTAGCACTGAAAGTAGGATGAAGGTGGAATATCAGTGCTGAAATCCAGGCATGCATCCCTCAAAACCTCCATGTAGCATTTTTGGTACTGAGGACTGAGGAGCCATAAAAGAAGACACATATTCTGTTTCCATTGATTTGTCAGGAACAGCTGGCAGCATGTCACATGCAAAGTCATTAGGAACCTGCAGGAAGAAATTTTCCAAATGAGTTTTGAGCTGATGACCCCAAAATCCTACTCAGAAAATGCCTCTTTATTCACATATCTGTGGAAAGAAAAATACAGAGTGTTCTTTCTTTCCCTTAATAATCTGAGAAAGTAGCCTTTAGCTACAAGGTAGATCATTCTTCTAGAGAACCTCTGTTACAGGAAGCAGCTGTGTCCTAGTGCAGGTTTGCACAGATGCTGGGATGCACAGACAACCTCAGGGTCCAGAAAATCCAGCTGGTAGTCTTAACCTGATCCATAGCCACAGATGTGAGGAGTCCTACTTTTAATGGCCCTTTTACAAAGACATTAGGGCTTAGAGTCAGGGTCCAAATCTAAGGACATGGTAGGAAGCTTGGTGCAGAAAGAAAGTTCTGGAGGCTGAAAAAGAAATAAGCAATCTCAAAGGAGAAAACTAGGAGTCAAGAGAAGAAGGATTCTCAAAGTCTTCCCMAAAAAGCAAAGGGATTTATGTAACCCAAGGGACTAAAAGTGCATTTTGGCCCACTGTCTGGTTTTCCTCCACACGTGCCCAGCCACAGGAGTCCATGTGGTTCTTCTGTTTTCCCAAGTCTTTTGAAATATAGATGCAAGAGTCTTGAATCCCTGCACATCCTTGCATTCCTTAAGAAATTGGCCCACCAAGTAGTTGTAATTCAGGATACCACCATACACCCACGTGTAAGATTCCTTAACAACTATGCACATTTTTAGGCTCAGATATTTTAGAATTGTTTTCACTGTGCCTGAGCTGTAATTGGCTCAGCTTCCCAAGTGTTGGATCATCTAACTAGAGTGTTTTTTGACTCAGAGCCCAGGCACCATATCAAAACATTTATCAATTAATCATAAAAAGTAACTAACATTGTTGTCCACCCAAGAAAAACTGTCACTTACAGACTCATGTATGTTATTCCTTATGAAAGAGCTGCTATATAGAAGTTGATTTCCTGCACAGACCAGGTGGAAAATCTGCTAAAGGCAGAGGTCAAATCTAGTTTAATTTTATACCCTTTGTTAAGAATGTTCTCTCTCTCTCTCTCTCTCAAAAAAATAAAAAACCCTTGTGTTCCTTTCCAAGTTTTCTAAAGTTAATTCATGTGGAAGAAAAAAAGATTAGGATAAAATTTCAAATATTAAATTCAAATGCAGGATTAATGAGTTTTATTTCAAAACCCAAGAGGTTGTCTGGAATTTAGGACATTTTTTTAGTAGCAGACACAAGACATAGCCAGATGCAGTCGTGTTTTGGACCAGCTCAGCACAAATTTAGCACCTTGAAGGAGAAAATTTATGTCTGTTTTGTAAAGCAAACATTTCAACTTTTCCAAAATCCGTTGTCCAGAAGATATTCCTATTGCATGGGATGAAAGAATGGATTTAAAATAATGCTGACTTGTGGCTCTTGCACATAGAATTTGCCACCCCCATCATCATTACTGTAGGTGACGTAGATCCTTTGCCCCATGCAATGCATACATATATTTCTTTCTTTTTCTTTTTAATAGTGTAAAGCAACCCAGCTAACAAATGAATTAAAAGATGTCATGAAACCAAATTCAAGACAATCCTTACAACACTGCAGGAAAGAACTTTCTGCAACTTGGTTTCTTAAAGACAAATAAGGAACAGCTTGGCAGATGTACAAATGCAATTCTTCTCACGCCCTTACAGACAGCATGGCAAATCCAAGGATAATGAGCTACTTCACTTCACACCCGGTCCCTAAGGCAAAGGAGTTGTAGGCCAAACCCGTCCCTTCACTGAAAGTTGGTTTTTATCATCACAGAAACTAACAGTGTTCAACTTCCTTCCCAAGCACGGTTGCTCCCAAGGAGCACCAAATAACACTAGCATTTCGGCAACCATAGCTAGTTTGTTCAACAGGGAAAGAAACTCTTGTTTTCAGTCAAGGCTGCCCTTTAACGATGACTCAAGAAAAGCCAGTAACGCCTGCAAAGTGTAGCTTGAGCGATCGTCCATTAAGATCCAAAACAGGTTATCTGGACCGCAGTGTCTTTTGAATGGCCAAAAGTGTTCAGCATTGGCCTGATCGTGCTCTGCCTGAAATCAAAGAATAAAATCCCTGYTGAGCTCAATGGAAAGAGAAGAGGCCAACGTTGAGTTTCATGCTTTATACATCACTAGTGAAAGCTTGATGGGTAAGGACCAAAACCTTGCAGTGAACACCTTCAAACACTGGAATCTTGTCTTGAAAGATTCCAATTATAGCGAGAAGAAAACACTGGCGTTTCAGTTTCAGATTCTGGCTTTTCTTCAAATTGACATACCACRGTCTGTAAATAGAACCAAAAATGAAAAATCATTCTGTTTAAATTCCTTCATTGCCTTAGAAGTTTGCCTCACCTATGGAGAATCAATGTAATCAACTGTAACACGAATGGGTAATTAGGAGCTGGCGAAATGCAAGCTTCAGACAAATTATTCCATTTAGAAAAGCACTCACAAATGTTTTTCTGATTTCTCTTTGAGCTGGAAATCCTACAAGAACAGGTTTTCTTCTCTTTTGTTTTTTTTCCCCCTGTAGTACAGAGCAAAAATAGACCATGGAAATAGCCTTGTCTCACAGTGTTTCTGTTTATGGTCTCCGTCAAAATCAGTGAGTGTGATGGCACACAAAATATTGCACAGAGCTATGTAGAAACCTCCGCAAAATTTTAGTTTGAGTTGTAACTAAAATTTCCAGTCAACCACAATTTTATTCCATCCAACTGCTCAGAATCACATCCTGGCTCTAAAGTTAGGAGTGATGGAGCTTTGGATTTGGGACTTCATTCTTGAATGGATGTCTTTCATCCTTTTGAGTCTGGACAGGGTGGGAGCAGACAGGCATAGCTGTCAGGAATTTGGGATTGTACTGTTTTGAGCTAGGGATTGTGACTGTAATGGTGTGCCATCACCGAAGGAAAGGAAAAGCTGTGTAATGCAGTGGCAGCTGCAGTAGCTGCAGTAGGATTTCACTTACATGAGGCTAATGCCTCTTTTGGCTCTTTCTCATCTCTGAACTCAACCCATAGCATTTTCTTAAAGTTTTAGGCTGGAAAATATCTTAAAGGCCCAAAGAGAAGATCTGTGAAGACTCGGTGTTTTACAGACAAAGCTGTGCTATGTGGAATCCGTGGTACAAGTATATGTTTCATTTCGGGTATGCCGAGAGAGGTTTTCTTCCCCGGCACTTGCTTTGCACAAATATAAGTACATATGTAAGTATAGTATCAGTACTGTATGGTTTGGCTCAAAACACTTCTGTTCAAAAGTTGTCCCCAAATCAGTTGTATCGTTATGACTCATTGTCCAAGCACAGCTTGGCGACTCAGCCAAGGGAAATGCTATCCAAAGGAAGACAGCAATAGCAGAAATGTATCCTATGGACCAACAGGATGTGAACCCTACACAGTGTTTTCCCTTTTTGAGAACGCACACTCTTAACACAATAAAAACATTGGGCTACGCTCCCATCTGGACCATGAGAGTCCCTCCTAAGGCAGCTTAGCTGAAYAGATTTGATGGGTTTCCACTCTTGGCCTGGGCTTCAGTGTAAAATATTCCCACAGTCAGATGATCATTTATGCAGTGAACAAACAGGGAAGCATCCCAGTGGCCAGAAAACTGACACACACGAGCCAAACCCGGGCCTGGGTGGAAGCCTGCACGGTGACCAATTGCTCCACACCTGGCTCTGGGGCTTGGGGATTTCGTACACGGTGCCGTCAGGTTTTATGGGTACTCCATCTATCATTGCGTCAAAAAAAAAAAAAAAAGGAAAGAAAGAAAAACCCAGCAGAAATGAATAAAATGACGATTTTTATGGGCCTAGGAGGAGCTAACCTGGAAATATCATTGGCACAAATCGAGCTGTTCAGCAGACAATAGCACTCTGRTATTGCCACAGGTTTGTTTATCCTCACTGTGAATTCTCCACCAYCCTTGTCCCCCAGCCCGGGAAGCATCCCCACTGCCCTCCGGCTGATGGGACACAAGTACCGCGGTGATTTCCATGCTGACAGCTTTATTGCCTCCCTGACCTTGCTATTTTTAACAAAACAGGTTATCTCAGTGATGTAAACAGGTCTTCCTCATGCGGTTATGTCACTCCCATTGCAGGGAGCTGGAGCCTTCGCTCCTCGCTCGTCCTGTCAAGTCAGCTGTTTCAAGYGCCCTGGAGTTTAGTCACTGGTTTTACTGAGAGCTACCTGGACTTATGCAGTGATTTTGTTTTCCCAAGTGGTTCAAAAAATTCAGTTTTAGAACTCTTCTTCAAGCCTATTTTACCCAGACTGCTGGAAAGTGTTACATTACCCGGACCCTCAGAATCAAAGCTTAAAGGACTATTGGTGTGTCCTGGCTGAACTACATGAGATACTGGATTGAGCATGGATTAGTTAAATGTGAACTGGTGTTGAAACTGGAAGAGTACAAGTAAAAGTTTTAGTGCGTGAATGATTCTCCAGAAGTGGAAGTGGTAAGGCAATGAGTAGGTAAATGATAAAAAAATGGCATTGTAAAAAATGGCATGTCCTCATATTTCAAAGGTGGTCAYTTCAAAAGCAGAATGGACAGAATGACCAGATGCTTAGCTAGACAAAATATATATTTTTATTGGTGGAGTGATACAGATTTATTACAGGTCTGCTGTCTAGATTATCTTTTCTGGGGCACAGAGGGGCAAGGTCTCAGAAAAGGTTAAAACTTGGAGTTAATTTAGAAAATCACTTAATACTTTAGCTAACCATTTTTCCAAGGCTCACTGTATGTAAACTATTCACTCAGAAGGGTACAAGTAAAATGGAAAACGTCACAGTCTTGCTCCAATTCTAAAATTCCTGCCTCCAGTCCTAATCCCATAAGCAAGAAGCACCCACAACAAAGATTAGATCAGCTCAGTCAGGAGGCCTTTCTTTAATTCCCATGAAATGAGAACATCTCCTTTCAGTCCCAGCTGGAATGAGGAAGTGAAAAAAAGATTAAAATTCTTCTTGAACCCGTGGAGTCCAAACATGGCCAAAGGTTTCCAAGCTCCTTCAGATCATGTCATCAGTCTCTATTCTTGTTGAGTTCAATGTCAAGGAGGTTGTAGGACCCTGTCACACACCTGCCTGCAGGACTTCCCCAGGGCCTCTCAGCCTGTAGACCAACCTCAYGGAAAGAAGCAGTGTCCTCTACTGCTCTACTACTGCTGTTCAGCCCTTGGAAATGGGAAGAGGTACATATGGGTTGGTCCTCTTACAGTAAATACCTCCATTCCATTTAGAGGTGATGGAGATAGGTGCATCTGGAGGCCTCTGAGGAGCAGCCAGTGCATGTGCGCTAGGCAGCGACATCATTCTCATAACGTCATAGCAAGGAGAGACAGGGTGGAAGGAAACTAGCAGTTCAGTGGCTTGCCACTCACCTTCCTGTTTTAAAGGAGTTTGTTACTGCAGATAAGCAAATTGAAAATGATGTCATGACTCCCCCAGGACAACGCAATACCTTGTTACTTCTCCAACCACAGTACAACTCTTATTAGTATGATATAACACAGTAGTTGTGACTCAATAGAAAAAACAAAGCTGGAATTCAAGAAAACCTATAGCTTTTAACTTGTTGCCCCTAACACTCAGAGCTACTGTAAGTGAGTGCCTTAACATGAAAACTCTGAAGACCAAAGAATTAAAGTAAATGTAATCAGCAGATTACTAAATACCAATGGGAAATTTAGAGCTATAGAGAAAAATCCCAGAGCATTAAAGGATTTACCACTTGGCATTGATGAGAAGCAAATCTTTGGATTGCCATTTCTATCCTTAATTAGCAACTGAGGTTTATTTTAGTCTAAACTTAAGTCACAAAAGATAACACACCCTAAAAGAAAATAGAAAGCAGTGTAAAAATCTTCATAAAATGTCTTACTAAAAATAATAAGAAAAAAGAATAAATTCTAATGGAAAATCAATTTCCAGCACTTCCATTTCCTTTTGTTTTCTTGTCTTCCCACCCATACTCAGCTCTTTTCTAATAACATTCAGGTCTTTGCTAGAGAGGTTACCGAGGGTGGTAACAAAGATAGCATTTTAAAACCAAAAGGGAGGCTCCTATTTAGAAGGGACATTTTAGGAGTGTTCTTGCTTGTTCACAGCTTGGATTTTGAAAGTTTGCTGTCTCCCTGCCCAGTTCCCAGGGCCTTCACTGGAAATAGGACCTAAAACGGATGACTGCTGAAAAAGTGCAAGCCCTTCATTCTCCATGCTTCTCTACAGCTTCAGCTCCAGGGGGAAAAAAAAGGGCTGTGTCAAATAGAGGATTTCTTATTAGGCATTTTGGCGCAGAGGAAGGGTAAAGCCCTTCTGGCCAATCAATAGATCCATAGTTTGGTTATCTGGTGTCCCCATCTGCTGTTTGCACCATGGGCAACGCGCTCCCAGGAGCTGGCTGGGCCGGGGCACCCCGGCAGCAGCAGCCTGGCTGGGCTGGCGTGTGCCCAGCGGCCGAGATGCCGCAGAGATTTTGTGTCTGACTTCTTCAGCTGCGATACCGAGTCCCGCTGCAAAACCCTGCAGCCTTCTGAGCGCGGTTCTTGCCAAGGCTTTAAGTGAGGTGGTGAAATATAACCGGCTTGCTTCAGAATGGGAAAAGAGAAGGACTTCAAGAGACCATAAGTAAAATCCAAAGAAATACACAATAAAGAGCTCAGTCCCAAATAAAGCACATGCTTTGGCAAAAAAGAAGCTGAAGTACAATTGTGCTGGTGTTCATCACTCCCTGCTTCCCTCTCCTCCCCAGGGAGCCCACAAACATATTTGGTCCTCTGCAAGACTTCACCACAGCGCGGGCTGCACGTGACTCCGGGCTGCGGCTGAAGAGCAATCCCCAGACACGAAGGAGCAATCAAAGGACAGCGTGCTGGTGAGGCTAAGATGGGGAAAGTACACCGTTTAAACAGAAAGATATTTAGGAAGATTCCCTGCCTCTGTAGAAGTTGCCTCTTCTCAACATAAGCCTGAGGCACCACGACAGGGAACAAAACAGCAGGGCAGAGGGATGTGTCTGAGCTACTCGTTTCTTTGTCTTCCACAGTCAAAGGAGAGCAGGATGTAGGGCTGGAAGGGACTTCTTGAATCAGCTCATATATTTCCTTCTACAGCAGGTACAAGGTCAAATAATTCCCCTCATAAACTCACTAAACTCCCTTATGAAACTGAATAAGTTATTTGCCCTGACTTTACCAACTGCAGCTGGCCCAGATCCTCATTTAGACATCTTCTACTGATTTCTATCCACTTGCTTCTTCTTGAAGCACTTGGGGGTCTCTAAAAAGTCTTACAGCAGCTCCTCTCAACACCCAGCCAAAAAACATGATCTAAGAGACTGCGTTAGGAAAGACGATATAGAAATCAGGAAATCTTAGCTAACAGGACAAAATGCTTGTGTCACAAAAGCCATGGTCAGCAAGATTTGTCCAACAGTTAAAATCCTCATAACGGACGCAGATGTGTAACAACATAACCTCTTATTTGCTTAGTTTGGGATGCATTATGCAGGCTCAYCGCTGTGCTCAGTGCAGTAAAGAAAAGATTCTCTCTTGCATGAACCCAACCCGTTTAGCTCTGTTGCACTGCATTTGCTCACTTCTTACTCTGGTCCTAAGCTGTCTGGAGCCCAAAATGGACCTCAGTGTAATCACAGTCACGGTTTTGAGTTCCTTTGTCTGCATTTGGAGGCTGTGGAAGCTAAGGTAAAACCACATGCTGTCTCTCACCCGTGTCCTTCTTTCTGTCTCCCGTCCTTCTCCACACTCTCTCCGCTGTCACTGATGATGTCAAAGAACAGCAATGTTGGCCCCCACCTGAGAAGTCATCTCTTATAGAGGAATATTTTTTCACAGAGACTTTCAGGCTACTTTGCCCCACCACAAAGCAAAGCAGCCAAATCCATGGTCCAGGGTTGAGCCATAGTTCAAATATTATTTTTAGAGGTCTYGCCCGAAATACAACTCTGTGTTGCCAAATATGGCCATAAATTTCCCCTTGCCCCGCTGCTTCTCCCACACTGCAGTGTGGCTAGACGGAGCTTGCCCAAACCAAGTGTCGAGGCCGGAGGCACGGAACAGGCTCTGCTAATCCCCCCGGTGAGCCACCCCGCGGGGAGGGCAGGATCGGGCACACCTCGTGCATTTGTCAGTCAGCGAGGAGCTGGTAGACATGCCCAGTACCTCATACCATCCACGGGCTTTTGGGGTCTGGTGACTCAGAGGTACAGATTTATAGAGCTGTCCCTCAGGCAGCACAATTACACGTTGCTTCATCGTCAGGGCTCCAAGCCAAATCCAGCCCTCGCATCCACTAGGTCCTCTAAGCTCATGAATCATCTAATGAGCAAAGCTGTATTAAGTACAGCCAACCCCAGTAGTTTCAAAGTTGGAATTTAGGCCTCAAAAATTATCACATGGCTTAAAAATGATGAGTTAAAAAATCTACTTTGAGTTCATTTTATTTTTCTTGTAGTTTCCAGTCTCTTGGGCTGACACTGGACACTGTGCACATTTTCAAAGTTCTCATTACAAGCTAAAAGAATTAGAGATATGCATCTAAAAGTTAACACTGACATTTTTGTACAATCATATGACTCCAGGAGCAGAGCCCTTAAGAAAATCATCAAATAGCATGCAAAGTAAAATCGCAAGAACTGATGATGTAAGCTCCCTTTTCAACTAGTCCTCTCATGGAAAAAAACAAACAAACCTGATTAATAAATTGCTTAAAAAGGGGTGAGATTCCAGTTATGGTTGTCCATTGGATCCTTGTACTCAAAGCAAATCTTCTCGTACCTAGGTAGACATTTTGTGGCTTTGATGGATATCCGTTTATCTGAGTTATGCTATATCACCTTTATCTTAGTGCTTGAGCAGCGCACACTCTTTAATGTATTTTGTTCTCATGACACCTCTGCTCTCAGCAGATGGAAAACTGCCACGGGGGATGAGAGGGAAGAGTGTGGCAGACCAGGAGCTGAACCTACATCTGCCGTGGTATGGGGTACCCTATGCTAGCTCGGAGAGAAGAGAGAAAGCAACTCCCTCGCTTGTTTTTTTAATTTGTTAAACTAACAGCTCCGTATTCCCAGGGGCAAATGTCAGGAATAGTTGCGTGCAATTTGCACTGGATTCGGGCTACACCGTCCCCGTAGTGAGCTAATGCACCCATTGCCACCCAAGGGCTCCTGAAGGGTTAATACGGAGGGCTCGCTGGAGTTCAGTTAATTTACAACTGGAGACCTTTATCATCTCACACTGACATTGAGGGCTCACATTTCGCACTTAATTACTTGTTCAGCAATCACGCCTGGAAGAGATAGATGTGTTTCTGTGTTTAGCCCATGCAGCTGTGAATTGTTTATTTACTTATCGTCAGGCCGGGAATGGCTGTAATTTAAAGGTTCAGATCTCTGCTACCCTGAGCGGTGCAGGTCTTCCTTTAAACACTTCCATATTGCACCGGTGGAATTTGGCTGGAAATGCCCGGGTTCTCCTCCTGTTCCATGTAATGGGTGAGCAGGTGTTACTGGTTACCGGCGACTGTGATTATTTATGCTAAACAGTCGCTGCCAAGTTCACAATCATAACGAAGATCCGYGGAGATAAATTTCGAAAGGTAAAAAGCAGGCCAAAGAGATGAAACCAGACGAGTTCCAGTAACGCGGCTTCTGGGTAATGACTCGATTCCTATCTCGGTGCGAGAATAGCTGAATCACAGCAGCTTCAAACAGTGGCTCGCAGCAATTCATAGGCCAAATGGTGTAATTACCATTTAAGCTGTCAAATGGTGACCAGATGGCTTTATCTTTCACACCAGAGGCCTAAGAAGTTGCTAGGTGTGACCTTTCCRCAGACCGATCCACCTGCGCAGCGCAGGCGGTCTGCGAAACCCGACCTTCCAGCCGCGTCCAGCGCGGTGCCCTGATGCCCARCTTTGCCGGTGACCATTTTTGAGCAGAGCCATGCAAAAAAAAMCCCCACATCAGTGTTCACGGTGGGGCAGYAGGGCTTCCAGGCTGCACCAGCTTYGAACGCCAAGCGAACCAGCCACCAGCGGYGTCGATGGATACGTCGGCTAACGGAATGAAAATTTCCCCGGCTTGCTTCACAGCGGGAGCTGAGAAGCTTCGGGGAAGGTATTTCCTCCRCATATTTGGCATTGCAGAAGTGGCCAGTTGCTGTACAGACCCCGGTGTCCACCCGAGCTGGGTGTAGCTGCTGCGCGAGTGGGGGCCGTGCTCAGCTCTACGGGGCCGGGCGACCGCCGACGGTTCCTAATGCGCGTGGTACGGAGGGCGACTGGGGCACGAAGGACCTTGGGGACACACAGACATCCCATCTGTCTATGGAAAAAGGAATTAGGTAGGACAAGAGAATCTTATTTTAACAGCTGCAAGACAAACTATGTCTCAAGAGGAAAAGTGGGTGAAATTCCTTCCCGAGAGTGGGTAGCCAAATGGGTATGTCCACCTGGGCATTGCCAACCCGTGGGTAGACAAGCCGTGACATAAGGACGTGATGGTCCAGCCGTCCCGGCGATGTGCACGGTGCAGGAGGAGCTGTTCGAGGAGGCTGGTGGGACACATCCCTGAACCGCAGTGTCTGGTCCCCCCAGGCAGAGACTCGTCCCCCGGACAAGCCCCGCTCTTGTCCCCACTGCCCCGGTCTCCCCACGGACATCAGGTGCCTCGTGGTGACAGATTCCTGCAGTGTGGCCATCGCCATGGGCGGCTCTTCCTCTCCACCGGGAAACCCCATCCRGTGCCGCGCCGGCCAGCGCCCGCGGGAAAACACGCCGCGTCGCAGCAGGCCGCGGATTAGAGCAGTATTAAAAATAAGGACTTTGGTTTTGCTGGTAACCCCGATGGATTATGCCTGTGGGCAGGTGGAAGGACTGATGGATACCATCGGCAGCAGAGTTGCTGCCTCAAAGCTCTTCCAGAAGCCAACTGCTTTCGATTTAAAGGAAAGGCTTTCCCATCTTGCCTCCTTATGAGAAACATACATTTCTCCCGGTCGCAAGGTTACTTCTCTCGCGCGGGTTGGGAGAAGTGGATGCAAGCTGACAGCTAGCACGGCAAGGAAAGCTAATGCAAGGACGTGGTGTTTCTCAATATTTTATTATCATTGCCACTGCTGCTGTAATGAATCACCAACCTCTAAAGATGGAACATCATTAAAACCGTTTAAGAATATGTAACAATATCAGATGGGAACTTTCTGTTTTTGAAGACCTGTAAGTGATATTATTGGGCATACACACACATACGGAAATACACCTAATTCCAGGGTGATTTGAGTCTTCTCTGAAAGGGAACACACAACCTTATGTATCAGTTCAGTAAAGCCAAAGAAATAGCAGGAGGATACAGACAGGCATAATTAAATTACACAGAAACTTGGAATTTGATGAGAGATAGAGTTCCCATTAACTCTCTTTTTTAAAAAGAAAAAAAAAAAGGAGGAGAAATTAAGATGTCAGAAGAGCAGTGAGCTGTTTAATKGAACATCCATTTTCTTGGGCCCGTTCACGGTCGTGTTGGCATTGCATTAGTGCATGCACTAAAGTAAAAACACTGCAATRTGAAAACCCCCACAACATAACTTTTGCAAAAGACATTAACAGGACTTAAATTAACAGCGCAGAAATATTGCAGGATTTACAAAAGAGCACTGCAAGGCATAAATAATCACCAGCGAAAGCGGAGCCAGTAACAGGCTGAAATTTAACCGAAAATTCACGGCAAAGAAAAAGTGATTTACAGACACAGCAACTTCGGTATCTGGATGGGTCAAAGGAAATTGCTTCCTCGGATTTTGCTTTAAAATCCTGCACGTTCAGCACACTGACGTCGGGGCTGGGAAGAGCCGCGCGGGGCTCGAGCTGTGCGGGTGGCRTGAGCGAGCTCGACCCGGCCTGCTCCCACCTCCAAAACAGCCCCCCGACACCCAGAACCGAGAGAAAAATGTGCTTATTTCGGTATTCCGCTTTTTTTCCTCCCTTTTTMGTTTTTGCTCCTACTGCCTTTGGTCTCGTGGTTGCTGCAGAAGGGACGTGCAGGGTGGCAGCCTCACCTTAGGTAAATTGGGACTTCAAGAGAACTACGAAAATCTGCCTCGGATGAGGTGGATCTGGCCCGGATTTAATAGATAGGGGAATACTGGCTCTAAATAAGCTTCCCAGGCTGTCAGAGACATTATTGTGTGGCCGATAATATCCGTGAGCGTGGAGAGCGGAGGAAATGGGTGCAAAGAGAGCTTTCCACGGCGGGCACCAAGGGAACGCGGAAAAACCCCCCTCGTGCAGCCTCCCTGCGGCCCGTTGCTTCGCTGCGGCTTTTCCCACRCTTAAAAGGAAGCAAAACGTTCGCCGCGAGGCTGAACGGAGGGAAAGAGGCAGAGGTGCGCGGGGACGGAGGTGCCGCGCTCGCGCCGGGCTCAGCAGCACGCTGCCGCGGCTGGAAAAGGGAGACGTTTTGCAGGGGGAGACGGAAAATCCTGCCTAGTTGTGACTCCCTGTATTATTTTTGCCCTGTATACACACAAAACACTGACCGGTTCGGCGATAATATCGTTCTCTAAAGGGTTTTCTACGCTGGGCACCGTGCAGAGGTGCACGGGAAAAGATGCCTGGGTGCATAAAGCACCTCTGCAGGCAAAGCCTCCTCGGCTCGGGGGCTGCGGGGCTGGGGGCGATCGCGTGCTTTGACAGTGGCTCATCGCCGCCCTCCGTTTCAAAGAGATTTTATCTGCCTGGCACCGAAGATTTCCCAAGCTGTTTGTATTAAGAGCGGCTTTTGATGCCAGCAATGAATATTACTATATTGCTGAAAGGAATCAAAAGCTAAAGTGCCTGCGTGTACAGTTAATCTATCCAAACAGAAAATGTTTCTTAAAAAATTACGGCACTATTTTTATAGCAAACCTCAGCCAAACTCAAAACTGGATAAATATAATATGTTCTTTTAAAACTAATTTATTTTTTTAATCATGAGCGAAAATACTTTCCTTGCTTTCATTCAYCAGCTAATACTTCCCCCCTATATTCACGCTGGCTACACGTGGGAGCCCGGAGATTTGCCTCTGAACGCGTTTCTGCTTCAGGGGCGTCCGGATTGAAACGGATCCCGAGGCTGGTGGCGAAGCTTATTCAAGCCCGTAAAGCTAGCATCATGGCCAGCCTGTGGTTTGCATCTCTTTTCTAACAAAACCATGAAGAAGGCAAGAACATGCCTCAGAGGGCCTGGTAGTGATGGGAAAATAAGCCACCCTAAAGCCCTGATCTGACAGGAGTCTGGATAGAGGCAGAGCCTCTGCTCATCCGCTTTTAAGGCAAGAATACGGAGTTGCCACATTCCTGTTATTAAGAACTGGCCTGCGGGGTCATTACTAGGTGTGATTTCCATTGGGGTTGCTTAAAGCAGAGTTTGGCCCTTCCATGTTTTTATTATTATTACTATTATTATTATTATATTATTATTATATTATATTATTCTAATCAGAAGATCCGCACAGAATTTTCTCCTGGAGATGTTAAGCGTTTATTTAGACTCGCATCATTGCCCAAGACCCTGATTCGAGTCTTTCGAAACCTCAGCCCACGGTCCGCGACTCCCCCAAACATCGCGCGTGTGCCGTACGCGCAAACGGAGCAATCCGCAGCGCGCCAAGCGCCCCAAAACGCGGTTAAAAACGCCTGGGGGGGGGGGAACACGCCATTCGGTGATGAGGAGGGAAGCAGGGAAACCCGAGCCCCCCGCGAGAGCTCACGCGTCCCCTTTCCGTTTGCTTGTTTGCTCTGCCGGCTTTCCCGGCGTTTCAGCCGCGGTCGAAGCCGGGCCCTTGTTGTAACGCCGGATAAAAAGTTGGGAAAACGCTGTGCCGCATACTGACACGTCGACCGTTTGTGCACGCGCTTCTCGAGAGCGGATTGTTTCAGCTGCTAGCTGTCCCGGGAATATGTATTTAAATTGCTTTCATCTAATTTTCCTGCATTAAAGCGCAAGCTCTGTCTGGGGGCCGCGTCAGTCCCCCGGCATTTGGGCACTGCTGCTTCTGCTCCCCTGAAAAAGGTCAGGAGCAGGTAACGTGTGCTGAAATTTCCACAGACCAGGGATAAGCTCCAAGGCCGTTGACTTTGCTATCGGTTTTCTTCCCCGCCTTGGGGTGGAGGGGGAATGGGGGGGGGGGGGGGGGAATCACTCCAGCTCCTCATTGATTTTTCATGGAAATTCACCGATTTCTCCTAGTTCTGGTCTCTGATTCTCCCTGATCCCAAATCCTTATCCCTCTGCCCCAAAAATGAAATCCTGCTTTGTTTGGGTTAGCGATGATACTGGTATCAGCGCACCGAGCGCAGGGGGGGGGGGAAAATCCAGTTTGCTAGAGCACAGCCCTTGCGTCGAACGACAGAGGTTACTTAAAAAAAAAACCCAAAAAGTCGAAAACGCACCTTAAGAAAAGGAAAAARTAATGAAAGCAGGAGTCACACGACCCTTGAAACGTAACCCTCTGGGCTGCGATGCAACGGGACTGCGCCTCCGTGCAGAACGCGCCGATACGCCCGACGCCGCAGAGCTGAGCGCTGTTGCGACTTTTCCAAACTCTCCGTTTGGAAATCCCGCTGCACTCCGGCTCTGTTTGTTTTGCTTTGTCCCACGGCCGCTCTCTTCCTTGGCTTCGGCCCTTCTGTTTTTAGCTGCAAACTGATACAAGGAAAAACTGGTCTGCATTTCTACAACTTTAGATAATACGACACGAATCGCTGGAATGAACCACGTAACATTATGGTCTCTCCTGGAATCTGCGAAGGGCAAAAATGGCCTTTAAACAAACAAACAAAATCGTGGTCATCAACRCGCTTAAACGGCGTGCAACCGAACCAGTGCCTTCCCACCGGGCTCCCCAGACCGTAAAGCTACTTTTCTTCACATACGTCTGTTTAGATGTTGATCCTGATTCATCTGCTTGGGCTCTTTCAGAAGCTGCCGGGGAAAGCATTCCTCAGCTCGCATTTTAAAATGTATATGTGGCACGAACGCTCAATTTATCATTACCGGAGWCTAAAAATCTAAGCTATTAGAATTAAAACTTCTTTTCATTTTCACTCACTCACATATTCAAATAAAAGCGCTGTTACGTACCCGCCGCATCAAAAAAGTTTATGAAAACTTCAGCTGTCAAATTAGTCGGACTGTTCCTTCATGTGAGGAGCATAAGAGAGCAGTACGGGGTATTAAAAAAAAGGCCAGCAGATCAGACTTAAAATTTGCTTGGATAAATAATCTGGTGCAAGTAAGGTCCAGAAAAGAAAACAAAATGGTCAACTATTTGTATTATGAAAAAAAAAAATCACATCTTAAAATAAAAAGCATTTCCCTAGGTAAAAAAATAACAATGCTTTAAAATCTATTCAGCCCTTGCTAAGAGTAGGTATTTTATCCTATACGTAGCAAACTAACCTTTGCAACACAGCTTACTGTTCGTAACTCTGACAAAATCCACAATTTGGTCTTTCACTGTGAATCAGGATGTTTTAAATCCTTTCTTGGGAACTCCGTCTTTAAAGACAGTGGCTTGAGATTAAAATGCAGATTTAGTTCTTCAGCACATTTTCCCCAAATGAGTATAAATGTGGAGTCTGCCCTTTAAATTAAATGACAGCGAGAAGTCAGGGGAAAACAAAACAAAACAAAATAAACAATAGCAAACAGTGTGAGACTGAGTCTGCTCTGACTAACCTCACTGTAAATAAGGGACTGGCTCTAATTTAGTTAATGAAATT
Source organism: Apteryx rowi (assembly GCF_003343035.1). NCBI lineage: Eukaryota > Metazoa > Chordata > Aves > Apterygiformes > Apterygidae > Apteryx > Apteryx rowi. The sequence continues at coordinate 560,591 of NW_020451249.1, read as the reverse complement.
TCACCAGTGTAAATTAAATTAGGCTAATTATTTTATGATTAAAACTGCCTCTGCCTTTGCAAACAAAATTGGTAGATTTTTTCTGCATTTTAAGGATTTTTTCAAATTCAGAAAAATGCTGGCATGCCATGTAAAAGGAGAGCTCCTGCAGACAGAGTGTTAATGCGAGCAGAAAATAGATTTTTTAATTGGTTTATCTCTCTTTTTTTTTTTTTTTCTGGAGTTGTCATTATTTTTACTATTTAAAATAACATCTATAATCCCTCGGATCAAAACCTATTTGTGCCGTACACACTCAAAACCCAGTCTTTTTCACGGTGTTGCCATGCCTTTGAGCAACATGCAGCACAGCCACCCTTCGGAATCGTATGAAATCCGTTTGCCCCAGCGCGCTAGCTACCTCACACAGTTCGGGCTGAATCATCAGGTGTTCGAACCTTTGGAAAACAGGAAATGATAACATATTATCTGTTATGTATTATGCTTGACTGTTATTTTTTATTTTTTAGGTACGACATAGTAACCAATTATTTTTATAGTGCTTCTTACTGCAAAAAAAGCAGATGCAACGTGCATGCGGTTTAGGGCGAGCGGGCCTTAATTCTCATTTTTGATACAGAAGGCCGCCCGATAAAAATTATTAAACTCTCTGTTGATAAAGCAAATTGTACTATAAGTATATAACAAGTGCTGAAAAGATAAATATGCTTTCAATTGCAAGGCAAATACGAGCCCCTGCAGTACGAGCTGCCCAGCCCCGAGCGCTCAGCCGCTCTCCGCAGCTCGCACTGCAAAAGTCGCAATGCCATCTAATGGAGAGAGCGGGCACCTCAGCGCGAGGCGACCAGGCACCTTCCCCATAGCAATCTGCGCTTAGGTCTAGCAGCTTTAAAAAAGATTTACAAAGCAATAGTTTCGATGGAAGAATAACAAAATCCCGCAGCAAAGGCTGGACAAATATTTTGATTTCCTTGCTGGATGTCAACACTTGAAACGAGTAGCGTTGTCTCAGCCTGTCCCTGTCGCGCGGACAGATGCACGTGCCCGCTAAAGCCGGAGCCTTGGTTTTATACGGGTGCACGTCCGATGTGGGAGATTGGATTTATGATCTTGGTAGAGATCCCCCACTCATGTAAAACTCGAGGAAGCGACCCACTCGTGAAGAAATGCCCTCCGAGGCACTAATCCTTGCTCCTGGACGCGCAGTCGTGTCACGCCTTCGTCTTCCCCACCTAGCTCACACCCCACGGCCAGACCCACGCGCCGCCGGCCCCACGACGCGCAGGCACACACGTACGCCGGCAGCCACCCTCTGGCACCGCTGCTCACGCAGGGCCATCTGCGGATGTCTCCACAGAGAGAAATGGAGACCAGTGTACAGAAAAGGGGCATAAATGCACCCTTGCCTTAAATTGCTCTTTGCAGCACATGCTGTATCTCCTTTCTATGCAATTAGCAGCATTATAAAAGTATATGTGTATGCGCCTTCCCAGAAATGCCTTTGCACATCCATGGACCGGCATGCATGCGTCAACGCTGACAAACGCGTGCGTGTTTATTTATACACATATATGTAAGTATAGGGGGGACTTTGGGCACGGATCAGCTTCCACTCGGTGGGCTAAATCCAGGGCTCACTCCTCCAAACTCAATCAAATTATGCTGCATTTTTACCCGTGCGGCAAATAGAGTCTGACTAACCTTTGAGACTAACACCCAAGCCAGGCCCTAATTTGAAGATGATTTAAGATTTCAACCCTAGTTAAAAACCTTCAGCTGGAAGACCATTAGAAAGCAGTTTGAATTTTACTCTGCCCCTTCCTAGTTGCAGCTGAACAAAGCACCATTCTCTCTGGCTCGTATACATTTTCCTTCACACTATACCCAGGATTTTCCTCTAATTTATTTCTTTAGGGCCTGATCCAAAGTTCCTGCTGGTTTCAGGAGGTCTTGGATAGGGCCCTATGCGTCCTCAGCTCCTGACCTGCCGCAGACATTACTGAAGTCACTGTTGATTTAAATGATAAACATCAGGCCGCACAAAATAGTTTAGAAGGGGG